>NC_043715.1:5480931-5666734 GCF_006229205.1 Suricata suricatta
AGACTTCACACACAACAGGGACGCACAGCTCCAAGATGAAGTATTGGGGTAGAAGAGAGAGCAGGACCTCTGGGTCAAGCACCTCCTGGAAATGCACGGTGGGGTTGCTTTCTGTGTGGGAAACATTTACACCAAGCGTTTCGCCCATATTGGTCTCATCTGATTAGCAGCCTCCACACTTTCAGCGTTGTGTAGTTCTCTCTGCCAGCTGCAGAAAGACTTTTCCCAAAATCTAACGGACACATTGGCCTGGCTCGGCTAGTAAGTGTTTTGTTGTTACCTCCTCACTGCGTCTTTGTGGTAACGTAAAGCCATGTTTGTGGTTTTGAAATTGAAAGGAATCCTGGTACATCATAAAAGTGCCTTCGTGCACAAGATTTCTCCAGAAAGGGCTTCACGAACGTCCACTGAGTGGATGCTCCATCCCACATTTTACTTGCACTTGTCATTTTATTTTCACAGCTCAGCCGGCACACAAACGGAGTCCGTAGCCCAGGCCTGTGTTTCCCAGAGCGCTGCACACGCAGGTTCCCGCACTGTTGACTCGCGACTCTTACAGCTCACATACGAAATGGCTAAAAGTTACCAGTTGGGAAAGGTGACATGAACCGAGTAAATGGCAACACGTGAGTGGTCCACCAGCATCAGGCGGGTTTATCTGGACAGACTCCGAGGGGAGATGGCTCTATCTGCATCATACGTGGTCTACTCACATTTCTATTACCTAACAACTTTCTATGAGAACAGCGATTAATCTGTAAACATTGCCAGAGTATTTTCTATCTGGTTTGTGATTTTTAAGAGTGTATTTTGTGGTCATGTTTCATTGTGGTTCTTGTTTTTGTTTCTGTTTTAAGAGTAGATCTGTACATAGAGTTGCAGGTAGTTAAAGCTTTGCCTTTTTGGGAAAAGTAAGAACTAAGCGTGTGCAGGGCAACTGGTGTTTATGAGAGGAGAAACCTGAGGGAAGATGCTTTAAAGGGAAGTCAGGGGATATGAAGAGACACTTTTTCAAGGAAGACATACAGATGGCTAACAGACACATGAAAAGATGCTCAGCGTCAGTTATCATCAGGGAAATACAAATCAAAACCACAATGAGACACCACCTCACACCTGTCAGGATGACTAAAATTCACAGCTCAGGAAACAGATGCAGAGAAAGGGGAACCCTTTTGCACTGCTGGTAGGAATGCAGATCGGTGTAGCCACCCTGGAAAACAGTATGGAGGTTCCTAAAAAAAAATTAAAAATAGAACTACCCTAAGACCCAGCAATTGCCCTACTAGGTATTTATCCAAAGGCTACAAAATTGCTGGTTCAAATGGACACAGGCACCCCAATATTTATAGCAGCACTATCAACAATAGCCAAAGCATGTAAAGAGCCCAAATGTCCACCAACTGATGAATGAAGAAAATGTAAGATATATAGATAGATAGATACACAATGGAATATTACTTGGTAATCAAAAAGAATGAAGTCTTTTGCCACAACGTGGATGGAACTGGAGTATATTATGCGAAGCAAAATAAGTCAGAGAAAGACATATATCTTATGACTTAACTCATACGTGGAATCTAAAGAACAAAGCAGATGAACATAGGGGAAGGGAAGCAAATATAAAGTAAGATAAAAACAGAGAGGGAGACAAACCATAAGAGACTCTTAAATACATAGAACAAACTGAGGGTTGATGGAGGGTGGGGGAGAGGAGAAAACAATGGGCACTGAGGATCATTGGAATGAGCACTGGGTGTTATGTGTAAGTGATGAATCACTAAATGCTATTCCTGAAATTTTTATTATACTGTATGTTAACTAACTTGCTTTTAAATTTAAAAATATTTTTAAAAATAATAAATAAACAAATTTAAAAAGAGAGAGAAGTCAGGGGATAATTGTCAGGTTGTGGGAACTTTTTTTTTTATTAGGTACAGGATTTTTAATTCAGAAGTATTTCTCCCCAAATTTGGAGAAGACAAAGTATTAATAAGTTGACCTTTGTGTTGTATGCCCTTTAAAAAGGAAAGTGCATAATATAATATAAAAGAGAAAAAAAGTGTTTATGAGTTTTATAAATGGGTTTCTTACAGGATGGCTTAGTCTGCAGCGTGATCTTACAACTTGAAATGATTTGAACAAATCTTATATGGGAATGAATCAACAAAAATGATACTTTAAGGAAAAACAAAAGAAGCCTAAAATCGGGCAGTCCAGAGTTGGAATGGGGACTCCGATGGTTATCAGGGATATGGCCTCCTTCTGTTTTGATGTTCTACCAAGCTACAGCTTTACCTCGTGGTCTAATAGTGGCTGCTCAAGTTCCAGCCATCATATCCACATCCCAAGCAATGAGAAGAAGGTCAAAGTGCCTTCTCTTATGATGTCATATTCCATCTGACAGCCTTCCCATGTTTCATACAATCCTTTATATCCATAACTTTCTCTCATTTGGCCCCATTTCAGTGCAAGAGAGGTTGAGAAATGTGGTCTTTCAACTGGGCATGTTGCTGCTCTGAGAGAATTCAAGGCTCAGTTATTAGGGCAGGAGGGATGAATGAATACTGGGAAATAGCTGGAAGTCTAGAATTCTCTCCTAGACGGGAGGAAAAATGAGACAAAAGTCCCCAACTCCTACTGTGCTCACAGGAGGCACAGATATTCACGAAAGAACCACACTAATCCGGGTGAAGTCACAGCCGAGGTAAATTAGAGGTGAGCCCTTAGTAAAGGGATTCAGGGACTGAGCTGGGAGCCAATGGCAGAGCTGCAAGAGTGGGTGGTGGGATGGAGGAAAAAGAGGGAAGTGCTTCCCAGCGGAAGGGGCTGTAAATCAGACCAGACAGAAGCAGAGCCAACCCCAACCGTGGGGCGCGGCCGGTGAAAGGCGCCGACCACTCTGCTCCTTCTAGGAGCCTCGGGAAGCTTTGCCAGAGTGCAGACAGGGATTCCACAGCTAGGTTCCCACTTTGGAAACATCCGACTACTAATGGGCTATGGGGAGGGGGCTTTGGGATGAGGAGTACTGCAAAAATCCACCAAGTGGGTGGTTTCCAGAAGAATCAGCCAGCCCTGAAACACTCAGGGTTCGAAGCAAGAGTTTTCTCTGGGGGAAAACCCACTGTGGGATGCTTCCTTGAGAGAAGAGAAACACTCATTTTCTGATCCATAGTCCCACCTACCTGATCCTGGGTAGCTAGCACACTTCTGAGGAAATTGGGCCGCGTTTAAAGACAGAGGCTCCCTGTGGCCCATAGTTTCATCTAATAATGGGTCTGAAGGGGGTCTGGGAGGAAAAGCCGCATGCGTCCTCCAGCAGCTTGTGATTTCTTCCTTTGTGCATTTTCCTGGCCCCCAGCCGAGTTTCTGATGTGGACCGGGAGGCATAGCCAGGGGGCACCGGGAGACTGGCAGCGTGTGCTGGGGGCTCTCAGTGACCAAGGCATCCGCAGCTGCGGGGGGCCCAGGGGTGGTGAGCACTGGAATGAGAGTGTTCTCACGGCCCCGCCTGTAGCAACTGCCTGGCCCAGTGCAGGCCCCCGATATGTTTAATACTCGGTGACTGGAAGGATGAATACATGGACTGTTCTGCCATCAAACTGGAGAAGTAGTGGGGCAGAAAGGAAGGTAGAAAATGGGGGGGGGACCCTCAGATAAGAGAGAATAAGCCAGGAAGGAAGGGGGAAGTCTGCAGGGGAGGTTTTGCATAAACTCTGCCATGGGGGACGTCCCGGCAAGGCAGAGGGCCGCTAATGTAGCAGCTTCCTCTTCTGGCCCACGCCCGTCTCCGCCTGGGCGGCCCGTTATGGATGCCGGCTTCCCCCCTTCCTGGAGGGTCCCACTCACAATGCCTTCTCCAGGAAGTCGGCCCGCATCCTCCCCAGCTTCTCACATCCTTCCTCCAGCTCAGCCCACGCCCCACCCCGAGTCCACCACACAATGCTGTTTAATTCAGGCCCCAGCAGCAATATCTCACCTTGGGCTCTGGAGTCAAGCGGACTTGTTAGGGCTTGGATTCTGGCTCATAAATCTACAAAATTGGAGATAATCATAGTGCCTGGCTTATGCGGTTGTGAAAATTTAATAAGAAGTTCCATGGAAAACACTTAGCTTCATGCCTACCTCCCCGTGGTCACCCCGCCACACACACCCCTGCTTAACTTCAGGGCTGACGGCTCTCTTAGCACAACGCTTAAGTTAGGCTATGAAAACAGTAAATTCATCTTATACAAACAGCCTGGTGAAATGTTTCATTATTAATATCCACATTTTACCCATGGAGAAAATTAGGCACGAAGAGCTGAGGTAACTTGCCCAAAGGCACAGAGCTTAAAGGAGGCAGAGCAAAGTTTAAACCCAGGCAGTCTGGGTCAAGCCTACACAATTAACCCCTAAACCCAGACCTGAAAGAACAATCATCCTCAGTTCCTGAGGAGAGTAACCTTCACTGAAGTAGGAAAAAGCTAAGCCCCTCCCCTGCCCCACCTCCCCCGAGAAATCTAAAGGTCCACAGCTCTCCTCCCAAGATGAGGCTTCGAATGTCTGTGTCCAAGCCTCCAAGTCCATGGAGCAATGGCAGGGACGGACTCCAGACTGAGAATCCAAACAAAAATCAAGAAGGGAGAGAGATGGAGACAGAAAGCTCAGGCACCATCCAGAGTGAATCTGAGCAACAAGCTGAGGAAAGGAAAGAAATGTTTGTGCTGTTGATTCATTCATTCAGTATTTGTTGTGTTATTTACTACAAGCACGTGAATGAGAGAAAGCTTTTGTTCTCACTGAGCTCACACTGTGGTGCAAGAAGACATTCAGTATTCAAATCCGAAAAGTAGAAAATGTATATATCAGAGGGTAAGAGCCTTGCAGAGAATCCAAATAGGGCTGTGTGGTAGGTCAGGGATTCTCTACCTCAAGTGCACATTAGAATCACTGGGGTGATCTTTAAACGCCAGATGACCCCGCTGATCACCAGATTAAATCAGAATCCAGGGTGGGTAGGACCTGGGCATTAGTATTTTTATAGTTCTCCGGTTACTCCAATGTGTAGCCAGGGCTGCGGACTTGCTCGGTAGAGAGCAGCAGGGTGGCTGACTTGAGCACGCTGGGGATAGAAATCATCTCTGAGACGGGGACATTTACCAATGACCTGAATGTCCAGGAAGAGCAATGGAAGACCCTCCTGGTGAAGGGAATGCTGGCCTCTACGCCCTAATGTCCCGACTTCCTGCACGTTTACAGCGAGCAGCCCCTACGCTCATCTTCTCCCGGCTAATAAACAGTGTTATCTGCCAGGGCTCTGAGTCATAAGCAACAAAAACAAGATTTTGCGACGTTAAGCAGAGAAGTAATTTAGAGAAGAAATTGGCGTTCGCACAATGGTTGGGAAAACAGAAAACCCAACTTGGAAGACAGACTTGAACTGAGTCAGTCTTAGAGGACCAAGAGGGAGCATCTCTTGGGAAACCAGCCTGACCAGGACGCCACCACCGTGCTCCTAGGCTCTGCTGTGGTGCCATCAGTGAGTTCCGACTATCCCTTTCTCTGGCCCCATTCGGTCCTGAGTGACCACCCCTTGGGCATATTCCACTCTCTGCTTGCACAGAATCACTCTGCACATCTCCCCCAGTAGGAAGCAGGGCCCTGAGTACCATCAGTACTACAATCCAGAGAAGGAGCGGGGTGCAGGACAGCAGGAAAGGCGCCCACCACAGATGACCTCAGTGTGCCCTTGCCACCTCGTGGTGCCTGGGGAGTGATTATGTCAGTATTGGCATAAGGTGCCAAGGTGAAAGAAAAGGTGCCGCCTTTTGTTTCTTTGCCTTATAACCTTCCCGCTTCGTGCCGATTGCATAATATTTCTCTTGCAAACTGCACACACCCAAGGAAAGATGTGTCGAATGAATAAGACTGTTTTCCTCTGTCATCCCGCAAATGTGTATTCACAGACAAAAGGGAAAAGAAAACGTAGATTGCTTTGTGATGCCGTTGCTTCCCTTTCCCTCCCTCCCGTTCACCTTGTAGGTTTATCTTTCTCAAGCTTTAAGCCAATGCTGGCCCTGCCACCCTTCTTTCCGTGTCACCGTGCCAGCCTTCACTCACAGGCTGGAGTGAAGGTCACAGGACGGAAGGGCTCTCCCCCCCAGTTTTCTTCTCAGCTCCAAGATGCAACTGCGCCACCCAGCAATTTATCCTCCTTGTGCACAAAGCCTGAATAACTTGCCTTTTGAATGCTTCTGATTAAAGGATGAAAGAATTGCATTCTAAAATTTGCAAATTCATAATATTCTCGAAAAACATGAGCTTCGTGGAGTTAACGTTCCATTTAAAAACATACTCAGAAAGACCTACAAGTTACAAGGCCGATTTTGACAGACAGCTTCTACTGCCTTTGGCATTTCAGTAATGACCCCAGAACTGCTATTGACCTGCCAGCATGCTTGGTAAAGTGACAGTCTGCTCAACTTCTTCCCTTGTTAAAATGTGGTAGGAGCAAGTGGGAGGGAAGGGGGAGAGCGGGAAGGAAGGCAGGAAGGGGAGAAAGTGAGAGGGAAGAATGAAAGGCAAGGTATGCTAGGCAGACTAATGGCTCCCACAGATGTCCACATGTGAACATGTTTTTGCATTCCAAAGGACAAGGAAGGTTGCGGATGAAATTAAGATGGTCAATCACTTGATCTTAAAATAAGAGATTATCCCTGATTGTCCAGAGGGGCCCAATGTAATCACAAGGATCCTTAAAAAAACAAGCAGGAGGGGCTCCTGGGTGGCTCAGTAGGTTGAGCATCTGACTCTTGATTTCAGCTCATATCATTATCCCAGGGTTGTGGGATCAAGTCCCACATTTGGCTCCGAGCTGAGCTAAGCATGGAACCTGTTTAAGATTCTCTTTTTCTCTCTCTCCCTCTGCTTCTCCCCAACTCATGCTCTCTCTCTAAAATAAAAAGAAAGAAAGAAAAGGGGGAAATGTGTAGGAGAGAGACTGGAGATCAAAGATGTGACAAAGCAGATCCCGAGAAATGTAATGTTACTGGCTTTGAACACGAAGGTAGACACTATGCATCTGGAATAGGGGTGACTTCTAGACAGTGGAAAAAGCAAAAAAAACAAAAGGAATCTTTCTCTTAGAGCCCCCAAAAGGAACATAGCCCTGCTCACACCTTGATTTTAGCCCATTGAGACCTTTCTTGAATTTCTGACCTACGCAACTCTCAGGAAATAAATCTGTGTTTTATGCCACCAGGCTTGTGGTAATTTGTGGCTGCAGCTGTAGGAAATTAATACACAAAGCAAGGAGAAGGAAGGGAGGGAAGCACCTCTGGGCCAGATACTGGGCCAGGAGAACTAGCACCAGCTACTTTATTGGGCATTCGTTGTGCATTCTGGGCATTTGAAGTCGATTCTCACCTGAGCAACTGAGTTAGCATGGATTTCAAGAAAAAAAGATGGCCATCGTTGGGCAGAAATGTAGAACTGAAGGTTAGGGTGAGTATTCAAATGGTAAAAGGATATCATGGATAGAATATGAAAAGTCTTGTTTGTGAAGCAGGAGAGGAGTGACACTGTGAATAGCAAATATGGAACGTCCACATAGTGCCTGAGAATCTACCATGAGCTAGATATGGGGCAAGAGGCAGGGAGATGGTACCGAAGGGGACGTAGGCACTGCCCACTTGGAAAATCAACTTTCGAGAGATGCTGAGCTCCAAGCAGGCCACAGTGAGGTACCATTCCACACCCACGAGGATGGCGATCCCAAAAAGACAGGCAACAGAAAGCATTGATAAGGGTGTGGATGAACTAGAACCCTCCTACACTGCTGAGGGGATTGCAAAATCCCACTTTGGGGTAGCCACTTTGGAAAACAGTCTTTCACTTCCTCAGAAAAGTGAACACAGAGCTACCATATGACCCAGCAGGTCCACTGCCAGAGAAATGAAAACATGTGCCCACAGAAAAACACATGCCTAAATATTCATAGCAGCATTATTCGTAATAACCAAAAAGTAGAAACAACCCAAATGTCCACCAACCAATAAACAGATAAATAAAATCTGGTATATCCATGAAATGAAATATTATTCAGCCATAAAAATGATGAAGCACTGATGAATGCTGTAACATGGCAGAACCTTGAGAACATTGTGGTAAGAGGAAGAAGTCAACAGGAAAGGCCACACATTGTATGACTCCATGTGTATGAAATGTCCTAACAGGAAAATCGATAGAGACGGGAAGCACATTAGTTGTTCCCTAGTGCTGGAGGGAAGGATAGAGTACTGGGGGGGGGGGGGTGGAGATAGCTAAACGTAGGGGGTTCCTTTTAAGTGGGATAGAAATGTTCCAAAATTAATTATGGGGATGATTGTACCATCCTGTGAATAAATCAGGAAAAAAGCATTGAATTGTATACTTTAAAATGGTCAATTTTGTAGTATGTGGATTGTATCTCAATAAAGCTGTTAAAAAAATGCAAGCGTGATCAGCATAAAACATCCACGCCAGGAACAGCCCTGGGCAGAGGCAAATACAGGCTGACAGTGGATGTCACAAAGGTTTGTCCAGGGCAACACTTGCTACCGGGCGTCACTGACTTGAAGATCCCCATCAGGGCTGATAGCCAAACCCAGCAGGCAGACTTGCTCCTGACTTACTCTGAAGCATCTGACAAAATGGAGTTAATGGCCCAAAGACGCTCATCTGCCTGGTCTCCATGGGGCTATAGGGTTTTGTCAGTTCTGAGACCACGGGAGAGGAGGTCAGTTCCCGTTGTGGCTCTAAATGGAACTGCCCAAATGCATTCCGGGGCAAGGTCGCCTTACGCCTCCCTCATGGGCAATCAGCTTCTCAATCCGTCTGCTATTCAGGAACTAGGCCTGCAGGGCCCTTGTTAAAAGGGGGTTGGGCTTACAGTGCCAATAGGAAAAGGCATTCTAGTGGCCCCTTTCCTGGCTACTTAAAAATCCCAATGCTTTTGGACCACAAAGGAAGAAGAGAAAGGAAGAAGGAGACCTAGGAGGGGAAGAGAGAAGGACAGGAGGGCATGTGGTCACAATGCACATGGGGGGGTCATTTTGTCACTGTCTGAGGTCACCTGGACTGGAGGCAGGCCCTGTGCCCGCAAGCTCATCACTCTGGGACGTAGTACATTCTCAATAAACAGCATGCGATTGATTAATGCAAAGGAGTAAAGAGCGGCAGATAATGTAACATTCCCGTCTTTGTCTTTTCTCCTGCTGCCTCTAGTCTTTGTATAGGAATTCATTTTTCAACCATATGAATTATGACTCCCCCTACATCCCACAAAGGCAAAAGACGCAACAGACAGTAGAGTTTAAGATTACATGTTTAAGATTATTTTGACTTTGGTGTCCTTATGAGCACTCTGCCCCAGAAAAGGCAGCTAAGAAAGAGACGTACTGAGTAGCCCTAGGCTGGGGTATAACCCACTCAGCCCAGAGACAGAGCAGGAAGGCCAGTGCAAGACTTCAGGTCTCTTAGCAACTGAGCTTCGGGGAAGAGAAAGGATATGTGCTTGCTGGTGCCAAGATGTCTTAGTTGGGTCGTTCTAATTCATGGTTTGAAATTATGTCTATAGTCCTATCTTCCCAAAGAGGATCCTAATTCCCCTCCTCTGAGTGTGTGCTGGACCTAGTGACTCATTTCTAACCAATGTGGAGGAGATGACAGGGGATAACCTGAGGGGAGGTTGTGGTCAGCTGAATAGTGTCCACATCCTAATCCCTGGAACCTCTGAACATTACCTTAAATCACAAAAGGGACTTTACAGATGTGGTTAAGAATCTGAGATGGGAGATTATCCTGGACTGTTCAGATAGGTCCTCAGTAACCATGGGACCTTGTAAGAGGAGGGCAGCGAGGATCTGACCACCAAAGAGAAAGAAGGTGACATGGTGCAGCCATGCGCTGAAGAATGAGGATGATCTCAAGAAGCTGGAAAAGTCAAAGATAAAGAACCTCCCCTCGAGTCTCTGGAGGAAACGCGGCCCAGCTGACACCTTGCTTTTAGCCCAGCGAGACTGATTCCAGACTTCTGACCTAGAGACTGTAAGAGAATACATGTGTGTTGTTTACACCACCAAGGTTTTGGCCGTTTGCTGCGGTGCCCACAGGAAACACGCAGGTCACAGAAGACACTGCCACTGGCACCTGGCTCCCTTGGATCATCTGAATGCGCTGTCGTGATGACAGTCAAGAAGCAATAAAGGGAGTGTTTTCAAGCCAGATGCCACCGCAGGCAACGGAAGCTGTTCCCTCTGGGAACTCTGGCATGTGTCATAGGACACGTGCCTCGCCCCGCTGAGCGCCGAGGAAGCTGGGCGTCCACACCACCTCCCATCCGCCGTGGGGGAGAACTGTCCCTGGCATAGGAGGCGAGGAGGACATGAGTTCAAGACTGCCAGTCCGGTGGAGTGGGTCCCGGTGGCCAGGGAGGCCCAGGGGGGAAATGCAGTTTGGGGCAGTTAGAAGTCAGAGGGCTTCCACTGGGATAGTGAGGCAAGGGGATATGGGCAGAATTCTGGCACCTTCTGCAATCTACACCAAGCAATCTAGAGCAAGGAGTATGGCAGGGGCAAAGAGGAGTCCCCAGAGGTGCCTGGGTGGCACAGTCGGGTAAGCCTTAGACTCTGATTTCAGCTCAGGTCATGCTCTGATGTTTTATGAGTCCTAGCCCTGCATCAGGCTCCATGCTGGTGATTCAGACCCTTCTTGGGATTCTCTCTCTCTTTCTCTCCCTGCACCTCCCCTGCTTTCTCTTTCTCTCTAAATAAATAAATATATAAGAATTTTTTTTAAAGAAGAGGAGTACACAAATCAGAATTTCTGCAGAAGGATGAGCAGATGTCACAAAACCCAAATCCAAAGGTTTTAGACCATTACTGAATTCCAACTATGTGGCAGCAGTGAATTGACAGAATCCCCAATTCTTCAGCAGCACATGGGGGCGGTAGGGTGTCACATCACTCCCACTGTGCAGATGGAAATGTTAAGGCTCAAAGACTTTGAGACTGTTGTCCAAGATCCCTCGAGGCTAGCGAGCACCAATGAGAGAGCGACTCCTCTCTGAGAGCTCTCTCCTGCCTCTTGGGCGGCTGCAAGGGAATGATCGTTAAAGCAGGAGCAGCTCAAGCCTGTGTGCAGCAGCCAGGGACCTTTGGGACATCATGCCCCAGGCGTGGCAGCATCATGCTGCGTTTCTTCCAAATGCCATCCACGACTTTACCTACCTCTAACCGTGTGCACACAGACGTGTGTGCACACACATGTGCACAAGCACATGTGGTCTGCTGTGTCACTGACATGACCGAAAGGCTACTCCACCCGGCAGGCCACATGTAGCCCTCCTCTTCAGAAGTTTAACCAGCTTATAGGGAAGCAAATATTTGAAGTTTACCAAACATAAACTAGGTAAAACCTAAGTCAATCAAAAGTGACTAAACAGTGCTTTAGTCCAAATACATGTTTCTAAAAGGTCACAGCTGGTGTAATTATCCATGCTAGACTTAGCACGCATTCAGCTGTGTGCTTAAGACTGCCAAGAACTGGAATACATTCAGAATCCTTAAATAAGAGTCACCTTGTTTTCAGAAAATGCTTAGTTAAGTCAGGCTTGGGCGGGGGGTGTCTGGGGGGAAGCCTATTAGAGTTTAATGACACTTTGAGAAAATGTATAAGGAAACTTCTCTGGAAAAGGAATAGAAATACATGTCAGAGCCAATTTCTCATAGTACGTGGGTTGAGCCCTTTTTTCCTCAAAGTAAATAAGTCCTGACAAGTACAACAACAATAACAAAAGAACACAATGACAAAACCAGCAGCCCAGAATGTCGGTCAACGTGAGGAAAAATCAATTAAATGCAGGCTGATACAGTGGCCTCGGAAAACTGACCAGGGTCGCCAGGGTGGGGGTGAGGTGGATTACCCAGGTTTCCAACTTCAGTGGGCAGGTGATGTGCATGGTGTGGTTGTTAATCTGTACTCTCTGGCACCCTGGAGTGTCACGCCAGAGCTGTGTGCATCACCACGAAAACTGATGAGCCAGGCGAGCGTGGGGAGTCCCCAGATCTCTGGTCTAGCTTACACCCGAGCAGCTCAAACTTCCTATGATTTTGCTTCACAACAAGGTTGTCCTAAGTAGGTACCAAATTTGAAACCCTCAGGTTCATATAATGTCTGAAGCTCGTGCCTGTCCTCACGCTCAGAGAGGAATTGATGCGCTGAGTGTCTGGAGGAGCAGAGGCAGGATAAGAGAACCAGGGTCTGACGCAGGAAGACAACAGGCTTATGTTGAGACTGCAGGGCACAGAGCTTGGGGGAAAATCTGATGAACAGCGGGGAGAGAGAGCCAAGAGGGAGTAGATTATAAGCACTCAGAAGGGCAGGGGTTGGTTTGTCCTGTCTCTCACCGCTGCATCCCCAGGGCCTATGAGAGTACCTGGCACAGAGCAGGTGCTCAATAAATGTTAGTAAATGAGCGAATAAATGAATAAGCGAAGCACCCGGGGGAAGAGACCAGGGGAGAAGCCACATCCAAGAACAAGGCAGTGGGGCCAGCACACTAGGGCCGGAACAGTGAGCCGGAGCCAGCCAGTGGGGATGGGCAGATGACAGCAGCTGGGCTTGGAAAGATCACCCAAGAGGCCCAGAGGAGGGACCTGAGCAGGAGGCCCACCCCCTTCTCTAGGACACCTGAGAACGTCTCTGTGGGTGAGAAATTTATCATCAAGATAGAAGTTAAAAACACAGATTGTGTGCATTTTGTCCTGGAAAAGGTTGTACAGGGTTAGGAGTAGCCAGAAATGATGATTTGGGATGATTTAGTGCCTTTATCAGTCAATGCTGAAGAGATGTTCAATAAATATTTGTTGAGTGAATCAATAAAACGGACTATTCACAATCACACCTGTGTCTCATCTCTGTCTCTCCCTCTCCCTATCTTTCCCCTTCCCTCTCTCTCTCTCTCTCTCTCTCTCTCTCTCTCTCTCTCTCTCTTTCTCTCTCTCTCTCTCTCTCCCTTCCTCTCTCTCTGCCTGGCCATGACGTCCTGCTCTTTCCTGTAAAAGCAGATTTTTAGACATCATTCTTAGCCCTTCCAATGGTTACCAAAAGTTTAGAAAGAAGAGTTAAAAAAAATGCAAAGAGAGAAGAGCCAACCTTCAGAACAAGTACAGGGGGAAAAGGAGCATAAAAATAAGGCAGTGCTCATTGACCAATGATGAAACATGACTTCCTTGCAATAAAATTCATGATAATAAACTTCTGATCTAGAAAGCCATGCTCCTTGTGCCCAATGAAAAGGCTTGGGGGGTGGAGGGTGGGTAGAATCTCAAAGGTCAGCAAAGTTCACTACAGAGAAAGACCTTAAGTGGATCAATCATGGTTGAACTACTAGATAGAAAGATTAAGTGGCTAATAAAAGGGATGTTCTACTGACCTCTAACATGGGAGGGAGGAGATAATGAGATAAGTAACGCTGGTGAGAATAATAAGACTATAATTACGGCCAAGTTCAAACTACCGAATGTACATTGGAGAATCCTCTAGATAGCACAGAGAGAGGAAAACCTGGCCTCTGAAAGTTAATGCAGTTTTCAGCGCCTGCGATGTTTCCAGCTGCAGCTCCCTCAGACCAATGTGAAGACAAAACCACCACCATGGAAGTTTCAAATGTGTCACGGTGGCATCTGCGGTCCAATATACTGAAAGAGGAAGGCAGAAAGAGGAGCCTCATCACCAGGAGAAACTACTGTGCACGGAAGCCAGGCCATAGGGATTCTCTTAGACAATAACTCTTGTGGCCACTGTTCATGAGCACTTAGTTAGCTTCTGCCATGTACATGGTGGTGGGGACGTTTACGAAACACAGATACACACAAACACACACACACACACACACACACACACACACACACGCACACACTGTGAGTTCCCTGGCTGGAAGATAAAGTGCAGCAAATTTTTAAGTTGATTCCTTTTGAGTGTGGAAATTCAGGGTCTGGTAACAAAGCAGCAAAAAATAAATGTATTAAAGGAAGAGCATTTCGTTAGGGACAAGCATACAGCCCCCCTTTGCATCTGGGTGTTTCGTTTTTTTCCTGCAGAATGCTTTATATAATTGTTCCCTTAATCTCCTGGGTGAAATAAATGTATGGCAGCTTTAATACACTATTGATTCAAATTATTGCTGTAATGACACAGTTATCCAGGGAGCTGTCACTGGGTTTCTTGAAATGTCCTGATGGCTGTCATGTGCATTATTAAGGAGCAGTACAAAACGAAAGCCCCTCCCAGCATGTCCTGATCCAGAATCACTGATGGCCCTGCAGGGCTACTGCTCCGGACCCAGGGCACAGGCCTGACTGTCATGAACGAAAAGAGAAGCGTTTGCTGGGTTTGCCACTGCAGGGCCAACCTACCCAGTGGAGTGACCCTGAGGTACTCGGCTTCCATGTTTTAGACCAGCAGCCCTGACAACATGATTGCACTTTCACAAAGACAGAAAGGAAAAGTTCACAGCACAAGGTCTCTTAGGAAACAGAAGACACGTCTAGACCCTGAAAAGAGTTTAAGGCAGGGCTTGTTGGCAGGTAAGGGAGGGTTAAGTGGACAGAAGGGATGATCAGGTGCCGGAGGGCAGCGTCAGCAGGAACCCTTCACCGCCACTAGCACTGAAGGGACACAGGAAGGAAATCCTGCTACAAGAGCCTACTGGGGGCCAGAGCAGGGGGGTGCTCCATCCCTCTGACCCCTGCCATTGCTCCAGTGCCTGAACCCCAATGGAAGCCAGAGGAAGCCCACAGGAGTCAGACTCCTAGGACTCACCCAGCATAGAAGAGGGCAGAGAATGGACCTGGGGGTACAGCAAAGATTAGCAATCAGCCCCTATAGCTCAAGGGCTCAGAGTGTAAGAGGACAGGTGAAGGAAGGCATGAAAGGCTGACAGATGAACATGAGTGCTCCCAGGTCAGTCACGGCATCACATTGACATCCCACTGATGTGCTGAAGCCCACCTGGAGGACAGCGAAGACTCTTCTCTTCATGGGGGAGAGAAGCAGTCAGGAGTCTGGGATTTACAGTCATCCAGACCTGGGATCGAGGCCCAGTTCAGCTTGTTCCTGTGGTGTAACCTTGAGCAAGCTGTTTAACCTTCCCAAGGCCCCGTTTGCACTTCTGGAAAAGAAGCATCATATAGAATTATTTGAAATCAGATAACGCTTATAAAGAACTTAGCCTGGGGTGCCAGAGGGTCCCAGGTGGTTAAGTAGCCCCCTCTTGATCTCAGCTCAGGTCTTATCTCAGGGTCATCAGTTTGAGCGCCTACTTAAATAAATAAATAAATAAATAAATAAATAAATAAATAACCTCGCCTACTTCCTAGCTTATAGTAAATGCTCTAAGACAATGGTTATTTACTTTAATTAGGAAATCAGAATCCCACCAATGCTGCTTAGGCGAAACGGAGCTGTTATGCGTAGACCATCTTCAGCAGGAGACCACAAGCAGAATCCCTGTGGCATCCATGCTCCATCTCATAGCTGCGCCTCTTTCTGCACATGTCCATCCTCCTTCCCTCTCCGAGCACCGGCTGTCTCTGTTTTGCTGTCCACACAGTGGACTGCGGATCGCCCTATATTGTTCCTGAATACACTACCATCATAATACTTCCCAGTTACCCAGCCTCACTCTCTGGCTGATCCTCAGCCCTGGCTCTAAATTCCTGGAAAAGAGACACGACTGAGCTGATTCGGGTGAGGAGTCCATGCTGGCGCAGTCACCCTCAGCATTCTGCCTCTTTCCCACTGGCCCCTGCGGACCCACCGTCAAGCCCTGGCTGCCTTCCCTCTGCCCTGTGAGGGTTGCATTCACGTCCTTCCTTGACTTTGGCTTCTGCTTGGGGGTGAGCAGTGGGGAGCCACAGCAGGACACTAGCGGAAGGGAGTGGATGAGGCCAGGACTCCCTCCCCACACAGTCAGCTGGGGCTGGCTTCATTCCTCCACCAAGGGCCTACAGCTTCATTCAAAGAGATCTGTTTTACGGGATGCTCGGGTTTTAGTAACAATTCCCTCTTCTTGTCTCTTCAGGACCGAGGGTTTTAACAGCCTGGCCGTGGCTGACCCTGGAGCACTGGCACTATCTCTCTGGTCTCCCTTTACCCCACCCACACACTTGTAAATACTCCTCAAATTAATTCAAATATGTTATCCATATCCTCCTGGGATCCCGGCTAACTTACATGGCCAGGGAATGGAGCTAAAGACGCTTAATAAATGAGGCTCCTTGGTCCTATACCCTTTGGGGCTCCTGTGGAGGTAAAGAGACCACTGAATAGCGGGAAGCTCAGGTGGCTTTTGATGTTGTTACTGCTGCTGTTGTGTTTGTTACCACTAGCATTATAAACTCCACTAACTGATTCAGACGTCTACCCATTCTCAAAGGTTGGGTATTAGGTGGAGTCAGCCTCCATTTCCCACAGAATTCAAATGTTAAGATCTCCAAGAATACAACCACATGCATCCTTGGGACTTATAGCTGCTCTTCCCAGGGCTTTCTGCAGAAACCTCCACAGTCTTTAACTTGGATTCTTTCCTTTGAAAGAAAACAATACTTTGAAAAACCTTGGTGATCTCACTGGGGTGATGAAGAGAGGATGCCCCGAGTCCTGCTGCCTGTAAGAGAACCTCAGCTCCACCATCTGCCAGCTCTCGGTGCTGTCCCCCAACCAGCAGCCTTGCCATCACCTGGGGGCTTACTGGAAATGCAGAGTCTCAGGAGTTCTGGAGCATCCTTAAGCCAAGTGGTGATGCTCCAGAACTCCGGGGGACACAGGATGACCCAGCTTCCGCAAAATCACAGATTTCTTTATGTGCAAGGAAAAGTCTCTGATCACTGGCAAGAGAGGGTATGTGGCCCTGCCCTTCAAAGTGTGACTTTCAGGATCATTGCCAAGCCATGGAAAAGCCCAGAGCCGCAATCCCAGTCCCCTGCCACTCTAGCTGATCACACACCTCTCTCTGTTCTCCCTGCCACCTAGATAATATACCCTTTTGTCAGTGATTAAATAAACCCATTAACCTGCTTCCAAGATTAGGAATAGGTTATTCCTATTTAACTGTTTATAATGCACCAGAAATTGCTGAGGGCACCGGATACGAAATGCAATCCAGGCTCCCCATTCTCTCCTTGCACTCTGAGATAGCATGGCTGCTGTAAGTAGCATGACCTCCCGTACTGGGGTTAAACATGCACATTCTTGATGACAAAATACATCCTTCCACATAGCAGAGGTCATTTTTGTAAAATTAAAAGCAAACATCAAGTGGAATCATTTTTCCTCACCAGGAGGAGGCTTATAGGATGAAAATGAAAAACGGAGAAAATAAGGATTAACTTACTAATCCAGTTGTCTGATTTTTTGCTAGCTTGTTTAAATATTTGTGATTCCAGGATGGGGTCCCACTCTCTAAGCTCAATGTTTCCATCCAGTTGATCTTCAGCTGAGTTATCTGCATGATCTGTTTCCATGGAAATAATGCTGAGGTCACATACCTCGTAGAGTGACTTCTTGGTGACTTTAGGAGAGTTAGATCTCGGTGAAAAATCTAATTCTGTAATTTAATAGCTATGTGAACTTGGTCACATCAGTAGACCTCCCTGGGCCTCAGTTTCCTCTTCTGACAATAGGGAATAATAATAACAGCTCTAAGAGTTTTTATAAGAATGAAATGACACTATCTGGGTAAGTGCATGGTATATTTTCTGGCATTAAATGTGCTCAGTAAATGTTAAGTGCTTCTGTTTGTATTGTGTATTAGGAAGTCAGACCATTCATTCAACTTCTAATTCATATATTTCACAAATAATTATTGAGTTTCACTATGTTACAAATACTGTTCTAGATGCTCAAGAGAAAATAGTGAACAAAGCTGACAAAGTCTGGTCCTCATGGAGCTTACATTCTTATTCTAGTGATGGAGATAGACAATGTACAATAAACCATGTATATATTTCATTCTCTATCTGGAGTGATAAATGCCATGAAAAAGCTTACATCAGGATTACAGGAGAGAGGCATCACATTGCAGAGGCGAGGGGAGCTATTGCAGAGAGCATCCTCCCTGGGGAGGAGACATGTGAGGAGAAACCAGAAAAGCACAGGACAGGATATGCCTTGTGGATGTGTGGGGAAGGGGAAGGGGAAGGGCCGGAGGTGAGCAGAACAGCAGGTAGGCCAGTGAGACAGGGGGATAGAGAGACAGGGACCACACTCATGGGTCTTAACATGCCTCCCAGATGTGTGAAAGAGATAAAGGGGGTTGTCAGAGCTGTAACAGGAAACGAGAGCACGGTGATGAAGAGAGGACACCCCGAGTCCTGCTGCCTGTAAGAGAACCTCAGCTCCACCATCTGCCAGCTCTCAGTGCTCTCTCCCAACCAGCAGCCTCGGCATCACCTGGGGGCTTACTGGAAGTGCAGAGTCTCAGGCCCTGTCCTAATCTTACAAGATCAAAATCTACATTTCAACCAGATCCCCTGGTGATTCATAAACCCATGAAATTCTGAGAAGCACTTGCCTAGGACTTGTTAGTTAACCTCTCTGGGTCTCAGAAGCCCAATCTGCTAAATGGACATCATAAAAGTAACACCATCATAAGGTTACTGTGAATTTTAAATAAGTTTGTGGCAAGAAAGTGCTCAGCCCAGCGCTTAGGCTTTGTAATTGCTCAATAAACCTTATTTTTGCATTTAGTCCCTGGTAAGTTATCATACCAGAGGGCTAGGTCCTGAAGGTTTAACTTAAAGAGGATGAAACCCCTGCATCCTTTATGAAGCCCTGTAAGAACCCAGGATGCTAAGGGAAGTTCCCTGGGACAACCAGAAATTGTCACGTTGCTTGTTGACTGTTTGGAGCCCAGCTTTGAACATGTACAGAAGGAATGGTGCCCAGTTCTGCTGCACCTGTTCTTGAGCCTGCCGGCTCTAGAAATACACATCTCCTCAGTTATATACTGAAGGTCATCTTTGCATGGGAAGAGAGAAGTGGAGCCCTGTTATCAGCAGCGCCTACAGGACGTGTCAGGTCCTTGAGAGTGGGGACGGTTCGCAGGGATCCCCCCACACTCCGTGACCGGCTCCCCTCTGCTTCAGTGCTCTCATCAGTGGTCTTCCTCCATGGGCAACCAGCTGACTCTGGAGAGGCTCAGATCTGAGTACTGGCCTGGACACCACTGAATTTTCAAGTATAAGAGAGTGTCTCTAGAGCCAAGATGGCAGCTGTCAAAACTGCCTCACTCCCAGCTGCATTACTGTAAATCCCCAAACTATGATTGTGTAGAAAAGCAAAATCTGTTTATTAAATATGAGCTTGTAACTTTCAATTAAACACTGTTGGCAACTGTAATTGAGCAGCTAAGCAGTCGGCTGTGCAGATGGACTCTCTGGTTTCCAACCCCAGCTCAGCTTTGTCAGACTCTGACTCAGTTACCTAGCCTCTGTAAGTCTGTCTCCCTCATCTGAGACTGGGGGAGGGGGAAGGGAGGCAAGAGGACACACTTCACAGGGATATTGTAATAAGTAAATCAGAACCTTTAAAACTCCTGCAAGACACTAAACATTCTAAAAACGCTAGCAGTCGGGGCACCTGGGGGGCTCAGTCAGTTAAGTGTCCCACTTCGGCTCAGGTCATGATCTCACAGTTTGTGGGTTTGAGCCCTGCATCAGGCTTTGTGCTCACAGCTCAGAGCCTGGAGCCTGCTTCGGATTCTGTGTCTCCCTCTCTCTCTGTGCCCTTCCCTTGCTCACACTGTCTCTCCCTCTCTCAAAAATAAATATTTTCAAAAATAAAAATGTTAACAAGTCACCATTGCTGTTACTATTTTCTGTGATTCCAGGTGTGTTGAATTTGCTAAGTCAAAGAGGGAACTTTCTCAGATAGATGGGGCCCATTCTTCAACTAAGAGGATAATAATGGCAATGTTCTGCTTGCAGGAACCAAAAAAATGATAAAACTGAGCTGGGATGATCACAACAGGAATGAAGAGAAGTAAACAATTCAGGACATATTGTTGAAATAGGGGTGTTAGGACTTAGCAATCACACGTGTACAGGTGGTGAAGGATAAAGAGATTCAAGGTTTCCAGTCTGCTTTCTTACATAGATGGCGATGACAGGGCATTCCAGGGGAGACACAGAGAAAGGTTCGTGGAAAAGATCAAAAGATTAAAGACAGAGTGTAAACTCTGGGAGAACGCAAGCTCTGGACAAGAAGTGTGTAGTTGTTCAGAACGCAGGGGTAAGAAAACATAATAAAATAGGCCAAAACCGCTTGTATGAAGGAGATGCTTGGTGCAATTGTGCTGAGGTATCAGAATGGCCGAATCCAGAAGCATGGACCACACCAGGTGCTGGCGAAGGTCCAGGAGAGCTGGAACTCTCCTTCACTGTGGGTGGCAGGCTCAGTGGGTATGGTCCCTTTGGGAAAATGTTTGGTAATATTTATTAAAGCTAAAATACATTAGCAATTCCTCTCCTGGGTATAGACACAGTCTGAGTGAATGCTTAGTCCATGAAAATACGTGTATGAAAATGTTCTGAGTGGTATTATTCATAATTGACAAAAACTGAAAGCAGGCTGTGTCCTAAATGTAGACCGAATAAGGAAACTGCGATGTGTTCATCCTATGTAACAGTGCACAGCCATGGTGAAAAATAAACCACTCAATGGCATAGTCAAAATATTGATTGAAAATATCCAGCTATTAAAAAATAGCACTGAATAGTGATATTTCTATAAAATGCAAGAAAAGGCAAACGTAATCTATGACATTATGAGAGTGAAAATGGTGGTTACATTTGGTCAAGGGAGACTGTATCATCTGTGAGAGACACAAACAAGACTGCCGTGTGCGGGGAGGGGAAATGTCCATATCCTGATCAAAGTGGGGGTTCTCTAAATGTGCACATATGCAAAAAAAATTAGTGAGCTGTACATTTTAAATGTTTGCTATCTACTTTGTGAAGGTTATATCTCAATTTTTAAAAAGTGAATTAAAAAAAAATATATATATATAGGGCTAAAATATTTGAGCAGCTCTTGAAACAACACACACTAGAGCCTTGAGCAATTTCCGGGCACACTGGAAATACAGGCTGAGGTGATTTAGTACTCAAATTAGTTTTTGGCTCTAAAAGGACTATTAATCACTGTTGATGGTCATTTTTGGAACTAATTGTGGCTTTGGTGTTCGTCAACCATGGTCCGGGGGAATCTGTAATAAGCCTCCACAAGGAGCCAGCTGAGTAAGGCTGAAGGCGAAGGCTATGTCTCATAAACTGTCCTCATGGACTTCAGGGAGCTTGGGATAGCTGAGTGCAATCACACAGCTGCCACTAGAGGACACCCCAGCGAGCCCTGCCAGGACCAGCCCCGAGCTGTGGCTCCCCAAGGCTTCCAAGACACAACCCTTGTCAGCGGGCTTCTCGGGAGTGACCCGCGGGCTTACAGTACAGGGTGTGTCAGCCGGAGGAACCTACGGATTTTTCTTCTGGGGTAGCTTGAGTCAAGCTGCTTCCTTTCCTAGGCCTCACCTTTCTCAGGGGCCAAAAAACAAAACAAACATACAAACAAACAAACGAACAAATCCCGAACAGTACTGGCTCCCTCTAGTCCTATAAACTCAAGGTTTCATGATGTTGTCGCTGAAGGGCTCCGCTATCAGCCGTTCGCCCAGTATTTATGGAGCACCCACTGTGTGTACGGGTGATACAGCCACAAACAGGACAGACACGGCTCCTGTCCGTAGAGAACCTGACCTTCTCATAAGGGAGACAGACAGGAAACGGGATGTGTTCCACCTGTAGTTAGTGATCTAAAGAAAATGCATTAGGAGGATGTGGAAGATGACAATTTTAGATAGGGTGGTCAGAGGTTGCCTTTCCGAGGAGGTGGCATTAAAAAAAATGTTTTTATGTTATTTATTTTTGAGCAAGAGAGAGAGACAGAGCATGAGTGGGAAAAGGGCAGAGAGAGAGAGACACACACAGAATCAGAAGCAGACTCCAGGCCCTGAGCTGTCAGCACAGAGCCCGACGCGGGGCTCGAATTCATGAACTGTGAGATCATGACCTGAGCTGAAGTTGGATACTTAACTGACTGAGCCACCCAGGCAGCGCCCCCTCCCAGGCAGGAGGTGGCATTTAAACTGAGGCTTCAATAACAGGAAGAGAGTGACCAAAGAGTGGGAGAACAAGTGCCTGATCAGTCGGAAATTCAGAAGCCCAAGTCTGGCTTCCCGGCGCAGCCTGTGCGAACCACCCGTGGCGGACTGACGCTTAGAAGCGCCTCCCGCATCTCTCTGCCCCTGTTACTCGGTATTCAAGAGGCAGCACTGCTCCCTGGTTTTCCTTCTCTCCTCGTCCCAGAGAGGAAACAGCAAATTTCCACCAGCAAACACCAGTACGTAGGGACTAAATGGCTCAGGGGTTAAAACGGAACACGGGAGTGGGGAAACCTGCTGGATTTGGAATGCGTTTGCTCAGAACCGAGGCCCACATACCTAGAGACAGTTCCAACAGGAAATAGACATGGAACAGCAATGACATGTTGGGTTTCTGGGTGGAATTCTGTGCACAGAACGTGGAAGGACCCTCAGCCCTCCCTGGTCGGTCTCCCCTCTCCCCAGGCCCCTTAGCACTCTAGGTTACACAACCGCTCATAATTATCACATTGGATTGCTGTTGTCGGCTTGTGTTGTGTCCTCACTGGGGTATGAGCTACTGGAGGCGGAGACCATGTCAAGCTTCTCTTGCTCACGGCAGCTCCTAGCTCATTAGCTGGCGCTCCGTACACAGCAAATGTTAGAGAAATGAATGCAAGCACACGTTCACGAGTTAATGCACCAACTCAGTTCAGCTGATAATTACTGAGTACCTACTATGTGTAGATATTTCTCCAGATGCAGGAAGTAGAACAAGGGAGGAAAAAAAAAGATCCTGACCTTATGAAGCTTGCCAGATAGTGGAGGACAAGGCAGACAGACAATAAAATCAGTAAGTGGGGAGGCCTGGTGGCTGCTGTGGAGTGAGGGTCAGAGTAGAAAGTGAGAAAGCCAGAGAGTCAACAGGGGGTGCTGAGGGGGACAGTATAAGACCAAGTATGAGCCTTGTTAGGGCTTGGCCTTGACTGTGAGAATGATAAAAGGCCATCAGATAGCCCTGAACAAAGAATGATATGATCTGGCTTTCATTTTTAAAGAATCAGGAAAACTCACCTAAGGCATCAGAGCTGAGGGCTGCAAGCATCCATCCTGTCCAGTTATATAAGCACCAAACGAGATGCCCCACTCCCCAGGGCAAGAATAAAAGACACAGATGTCTGAGGCCCTCCCTGGGAGTCACACAGAGAAAAAGCAGTTTGAGCCGTCCTCTAAATGAACTGGCTTCTGGGTCTAGCTGCCACAGCACAAGTGGTACCACCTGTCTCCTCGCGGAGTTTTACCCCAGTCTTATGGAGACGTGGTTGACATACAACATTGGATTAGTTTAAGGTGTAAGCCTAGTGATTATGCATACATATTTCAAAATGATCGCTGGGACAAGCTTAGTTAACACCCGTCATGTCACCTCCCCATGTAGTTACAAACTTCTTCTCTCATGATGGGAACCCCCAAAATCTATTCTCTTGTTAAGTTTTAAATACACAGTATTGTTAATGGCAACTTTTTTTTTATAATAGTTTACTGTCAAATTGGTTTCCATACAACACCCAGTGCTTCTCCCCACAAGTGCCCCCCACCATGACCATCACCCCCTTCCCGCCTCCCCCTCCCCCTTTAGCCTTCAGTTCGTTCTCAGTATTAAATAGTCATGATTTGTGTCCCTCTCTTTCTTCAACTCTCTTTCTCCCACTTTCTCCTCCCTATGGCTCTTTGTTAGGTTTCTCCTGTTAGACCTATGAGTGAGAACACATGGTATCTGTCCTTCTCCGCCTGACTTATTTCACTTAGCATGACTCCCTCAAGGTCCATCCACTTTGCTACAAGTGGCCAGATTTCATTATTTCTCATTGCCATGTAATACTCCATTGTGTATATAAACCACATCTTCTTGATCCATTCATCAGGTGTTGGACATTGAGGCTCTTTCCATGATTTGGCTATTGTTGACAGTGCCGCTATGAACACTGGGGTACATGTGCTCCTATGCATCAGCACTCCTGTGTCCCTTGGGTAAATCCCCAGCAGTACTATTGCTGGGTCATAAGGAAGTTCTACAGATAGTTTTTTTGAGGAGCCTCCACACTGTTTTTCAGAGCGGCTGCACCAGTTTACATTCCTACCAACAGTGTAGGAGGGTGCCCGTTTCTCCACATCCTTGCCAGCATCTATAGTCTCTTGATGTGTTCATTTTAATGGCAACTTTTAAATACACAGTACTGTTAACTATAGTCATGGTCATTTTCAAAGATAAATGCCAAGGGTGGGGAGTGGCAGCCTAGAAGGTGAACACTGCCAAATTTAGCCCCAATCTGACCGTCATCTCAGAGACCAGAGCTCTCTGTCAGGGTCTCTGGGAGTGTATAAGGACTCACAAGGCAGACAGAGCTCGTCGGGGTGTGAAGATCGCTCTGAAAAGTCCCTCTTCGGCAGCCAGAGCCCAGCCATGCAGGAGCTGGGGCCACGGCAATGCCATCAGCTAGAAGGTAACCAAAGGGGTCCCTCTCACGGCCATGTTTCTCCCACCCGACAAGCAAGCAGCCCTCCCTCTGCAGGACCTGACACAGAAATTCCAAGAGCCCTCTTCCTCCTCTGCTAGCTGTCTCTCCACTTTCTCTTCTCGTCACACCTCCCTGTCACAATCTCAGGTAAGTCCCTGGATTCACGCCATAACTGTGATCTGTAATTGATTTCCTTTAGGAGCTTTGTGTTGTTGTTTTTTTAGCTGTCTCTGCAGGTCAGAGAGAAATCTCCATTTCTAACTCTCTGGGTTTTCCTTGAAAATAGCAAGAGCGTCTGTCTCATCCTGTCCTAGGCACTTACTGCACTTTGGAAAGCACCCTCCACTGGCAAGTCCCTGAGGTTGATTCCCTGCCACACATATCCCTCCCCAACCCCCACCCTCACCCCAGCCTGGCCTCCCTCCCCAAGTGAGGGTCAGTGACACAAACCTAGCCAATCAGAATCGAGGTGTTGGATTCAGATAAAGCCAGGCCCTTGAATGTCACCCTTGGAACATTTGCTGATATTATTTGGAAAAGGGTGCTCTTTGCCCTACCAGGATTGCTAAAGTGGCAAAGTGGAAGCCTGTAAGCTACTGAAGGGCCCCAACTCATGCAAAGTCTGCCTGTGAACAAGTCTATCACAGAAGAAAATAGAGCAGAAGTATGAAGAGGAACAGCTTGACGGGCACCTTGTTAGAGCACCTGAACCCAGCCATGCCTGAAGCCAGTGTTGCCCTGGACGTTTTAGGTACAGGAGTTGGGTTATTTTCCTATGGCTGCTGTCATAGACGACCACAGTGACTGAAAGCAACACATCTGTATTTACACTTTTATAGTTCTTGAGGTCAGAAGTCAAATCAAGGTGTCAGCAGCACTGTGTTCCTTCTGGAAGCTTCAGGAGAGAGTCATATTCTTGCCTTCCCTAGCTTCTGGCGGCCACCTGAGCTCCTTGGCTTGTGGCCACTTCCTCACACGCCTCCACCCTCGTCTCCATCCTCATATCTCCTGCTTCTGCAGTGAAATCTCCATCTTTCCCTCAGAAGGACCCTGGTGATTACAGTGGGCCCAGGAAGATGGTCCAAAATAATCTCAAAATCCTTAGTTTAATCAAAACTGCAAAGCTCCTTTTGCCATTGAAAGTGACATCCCCATGGGTTCTGGGGATTCAGACATGGACACGTTGGGGATGCCACTGTGCAGCCTACCACAGGAGTCCATGACTTCTTTTTTGTGCTCGACCCAGTTTAAGATGCTAGCTGTCACTAACTCCATGTCATTTTACTTCTAGGGAACACACAAACCCTTGAATTTGGTTAATATAATCAGAGTTCTAATTTCTTTGTGTCACTTCAGTATTTTTAATTTCAGCTGACAGAACAGGGTAGAAGTTAGAAATGCAGATTTTAGATTCCGACAATTTGTGTCTACACCCTGACCTTTCCACTCACTATATAAGCCTTTTAAACTACAACCCTTTTGACCTGTCAAATGGAGGTAATAAAAGCACCTACTGCAGATGGTAATTGTAAAAATTAAATGAGATGATGAATGTACCAAGCGATACAATGTCAATGCTTCCTAAACAACGTTCTTTCTTTCCACCAGATTGCAGATGTGACTCCTTCCTTCTGGCATTACACTAATTTTACATACAATGTGTCTCAGTTAATTGCTATGTTTTATTCAGCTCCTCTAGAAATGGCTCCAGACTCACAGAAGGAACCTCAGCAGATCCTCGGACCCTCACCTCCATTTTAAAGATGTTGTCAAGCATTTCCATAGAACAGACAACTGAATCAGATTTTTGCAAGCTGGCCATGCCTCCCCCTCCTTCAACTTCTGCCTTTATTGCTAACATCACTCTGCCTCCAGAGTGACCCTATCCCATCTATGAGGTCTGTAGTTTTCAACCACTTGCAAACACTCTTCTTCATACCTATGTAATTTCATTTTACCCCAGCTTATCTGATAACTATGGCTCTTCTTGTTCTTGAAAAATATGTGATTGTTTCTCCCTTCTGTCAAATTCCACTCAACACTTAATGTTCTAGTTTAACTTGACAGAAATCATTCCAGCCTGGAACTCCCTAGACACCGCATTTGTCTGCAGGGCATCTCCCTGGATGGAGTTGTGGGGTTTTTGGAAATTGGTGGCCCATGCTTCAACAACATTGCAGAGAACAGTAAGCAAAAACCTTACTGAGTGGTTCAGCTTTGGACGGCAGGCTGGCAAGGAGCACTCATCTGTAACACGTGACAGTTACACTCTGTGGCTCACAGAGGCTGAAGTGTCCGTGTACTTTATACACCAGAGGCAGGCTAGGTGGAGGGAACATAGCAGGGTTTCCTAGAGACAGGACCACTCGGGCTGAACTTTTACCTGGATCCGTGCCCATCCCAGCATCCACCCCACCACTGTCTCCTCTTCCCTTCTCCCCTATGAAGAATTTCTTTGACATTTATTCCTACACATTTGAGAATGATTTTTTTAATTTGTTCATACAATTAATCAAAATATATTTAAGGAAGAAATTTTCATTTCCACCCACTCAACTAGTAAGCCCTATATAATTGAAGAGAGTAGAAATTCATCTCACGAAAGGAAGTAGGTCCCTTCTGAGTTTCAGATTGGTCTAAACTACCATAGTAATCCCTTCCCTCTTTGCCAGCCGTTGGCTTATGTGTGAGCATGTAACCAAGTTCTGTCCAATGAGACATCAGAAGAAGTCTGCTGGGAAGCTTCTCTTTGCTGACAAAACATTCAAACCTCAGGAGGAAAAGCCTTTTTGTTTCCCTTCCTTTCTGCTTGGAACGGAGAGACTGATGCTTGGAGCAGTGGCAACCATCTTTTCCCCATGAAGTAAAGACCAAAAATAATCTTAGAAACACTGAACCCCAATCTGACCTCATTGAGCTACTAAACTTATTACATGATATTTTTAGATACTTTTATTATTTAAGCAGCTATTCATTAGGCATTTTGTTACTTGCAGCTGAATGCATTCTAAATGATACACCATTTAACTCTTTGCTTTCTACGTGGACTATTAAAACTTAACCCTCCCTATGCCTGCCTTAAAAACTGTGTGGGGGCACCTGGGTGGCTCAGTCGGATAAGTGTCCAACTTTGGCTCATGATCTCATGGTTCATGGGTTTGAGCCCTGCATTGGACTCTGTGCTGACAGCTCAGAGCCTAGAGCCTGCTTCAAATTCTGTGTCTCCCTCTCTGTCTCCCCATCTCCCACCTTGCCACTCACACTCTGCCTCTCTCTCAAAAATAAATCAACAAAAAAATTTTCTTAAATGTATGTACAGGTATGGTGGGAGCACCTTCTTATTGAACAACTTTTAAAATGACATCAAGAGTTAGACTCCTGGGGGCTCAGTCATCAAGCATTTAACTTCCTCTCAGGTCTCGATCGCACAGCGGGTGAGTTCAAGTCCCACGTCAGGTGAGCTCCAGTCCCGCTTCAGGTGAGCCAGTGCCCTGCTTTGAGTGCGTATATGCCCCACTTCGGGTGAGCTCCAGCCCCACTTCGGGTAAAAGCAGGAGCCCCAGGAAAGCCCTGCTTCTCTCTCTCTCCCCCTCTCTCTCTCTCTCTCACACACACACACTCTCTCTCTGCCCCTCACTCACTCTCTCTAAAAAACAAATAAATAGATAAAATAAAATGACTTTAAGTGCTAGCAAGTCCCCACATGGTAGTTATGCACCTTGGGAGGCTCAGTTCCCTCACTGAGCCTACTGAACAAGACTGTTACCTTCCCTAAGAAGTCTAGTAAGTGCATTTCTGGGTTCTTAACACCCAAATATTGCAGTACTTGTTGGTTCTTATCACCCAAATATTGTACAATTTGATTATCTCTCTCCCTTTTTCCTATCTGGGCCATGCAGCAAGGTATCAGGACCAGAACTTATTATGTAGAAAATATACAGAAAGCAAGGGAAAAAATCCTAGAATTGCCAGATATGAAATAAAAAGAAATCTCCAGTATAAAGCTGATTTCAAGAAAAAGTGATAACAGAATCAGGAGCCACACTTCCCATGGGCATTGCTAATTTAAAATGGCAGCTTAATCACACAGTTTCCAGTTTAGACTGTAACTAAGGCTTTTTTTCTTACTATAGCTTCACATCTGAAAAGTAAATTAGAAATCTAAATATGAAGTGGTCAAAGGACAAATTAAAAATATTACGTAAGGATCAGTGAGTCAGGAGAAGCAGTTAACCCAAGGCCTAAATGTCTTAGAGCTTCCCAAAGGCACATCTACAAAGAGTGTTACATGCCTGATGATCCCCAAGACTAAGACCCAAAACACTCACAGGAGCATTAGCTCACAGCAAGGGTGTCTGGTAAGACTGCAGATGGAAGTCCTATGGAAAAGAAACTTCTAGAAACATTAACACAGTCTCCCAAATGCAGATGCGGGTCAACCACCAAAACACAAGCCAGTAGTCTATGCCTCAAAAGGCCTCCCAAAGTGGAATTTATTCTCTTGGTAAATGTACTAGTCTCCAAGGGCTGATCCCTTAGTATTAGGGGCTCAAAAAGCTGACTTTCCTAGCACAGAAAGATCAGGTCCTTCTTTAGATACGGAATCATATTACTGAAGCTCATGGGACTTGTTATAAAACTGAAATGTCAACTTATTAATGCAAAATGATAAATGACTGGCATAAGAACTTTTAAAAGTTCTCCCAATTAATCCAGTCTCTTCACAGAGCCCAATGTATTGGGAGAAGGCAAATCTATCTTATCTGAAAGTGTAATAGGGTCACAAGGCCCTGGGTTTGTAGGAGCATCACATGAGATGCCCTGATACAGCCCATGCACTCTGAAGATGGCCTTGCCAAAGGGTCAGAGTCAACTGACTCCTTCCTCAACATCTCCACAAGGGATGCCCTTGCCATTGGGAGCAGAATCCTTCAATGTGGTTGGGAATGCCCTTTTCCCCTCAGGCAGAGTCTGGATGTCCACTACCAAAAATTGTCTCCAAGACCATCCTTTCTCTCTGCTTTTGTGAACATATTAAAATCCCTTTTGACCAAGATGGTTGGTTTTTGTTGTTGTTGTTTTTTTTAACTAAATGTGCTTATACATTCAATCAGATTGCTGAGAAATCTTGTTGCCTGGAAGCCATCTCCACTTTTCCAGTTGTTTGAAACCATTATGTGTTGATATTAGGGCTTAAATCTCAGAATATAATCCTGATTAATGTCCCACAAGAGCTTCCAAGTAATATCTATAAACCCCACATCAGACCTTGAGTTCCATATTAGATCAGTAACACATGACCAGAATGGTTGCCTGCCTGCCTGCCTGCCTGCCTGCCTTCCTTCCTTCCTTCCTTTCTTCCTTCCTTCCTTCCTTCCATCCATCAACAGATATTCACTGGGTACCTGGTATTCAGTAGGAAACAAAAGAAACAAAAACTCCTGTCCTCGTGGAGTTCATGTTCTATTATGAGGAGACAGACAGTACTCATACACATATTATGTCTGATTGTATGGAGTGGAATGGAGAAAAATAATGGTGGACATAGATTTCTGGGGATGAAGTATGCAGTTTCTAAAATATGACATTTGGAGTCCTTGTTAAAAAGGCAACATTTAGGCAATGTCCTGAAAGATGTATACGCCATGAGGATATCTAAGGAAAGAGAATTCCAGGAAAAGGAAGCAGCATGTGCAGCTAGAGTAGGGTGGATCAGTGGAGAGAAGCAGGAGAAGAGATCAGCGAGTTAATGGTGACCATGATCAGGCAAGACATATGTCTGTGTCTACCCAATACTGGATATATAGAAAAAGCTAAAACATACCACTGATAAAAATATTCTCATCCCTCTGGTCCATGTAAACAAGTGGGCATTCTGGTTCTTCAAATATTGTATTAAACAAACTTAAAGCACTGTCCCTACATTCATTCAACCACTATTGCTGAGCTCCTACCATGCATCAGTCCTTGCGCTAGGCCTGGATGATTCCATAATGGAGAAGAGCCTGCAGTCTAAGGAAGGAAGACAGACTTCACACAAATAACTATTTTATCTCAATTGAGATAAGGGCTCTTCCAAAAAGGAGACTACTGCATACCTCAAGAGACGTAGTCTAGTCTGGGAAGTCAAGAGAAGATGTTTTAGGAGAACAGACATTTAAGTGAAAACCCAAAGATGAGAAGTTAATTAGGGAAAAAAGGAAAGGGAACTCTTCCAAAAAGATGGGTGTGAGGTAAGGAAAGACTTGACACAGTTGATGAATCAGAGAGGAGAGTGTGCATGGAGGGAGATGAGCAAGTAGCATGATGGTGGACTGAGCTACAGGAGTCAGGGCGGCCAGAAATGCAGGTGAGAACATTGAGTTGGATTTTATGTCAGTGCAGTGAGAAGGCAAGAAAAGTTGGGGATCACCTGATTATTCCTTCAACAGATAGTGAAGGCCCATGAGATGCCAGATGTTGTCCTCAGCATAGATGTTGCACTATGCAGCTCACAGACCAGCAAGGAAAGCAGGAAGTAGCATAAAGCAAGCAACTATGGAATATCCACAGCCTTGCAGCTCTAGAGACTATAGGTCAGTGGTGCTATATTATCTACCACATTACTTATTTATAGAGTCCTTGAAGTATTTATTGGGGTGCCTGTGTGGCTCAGTCAGTTAAGCGTCTGTCTTCAGCTCAGATCATGATCTCATAGTTCGTGGTTTTGAGCCCTGCCTTGGGCTCTGTGCTAACAGCTTAGAGCCTGGAGCTGCTTCAGATTCTGTGTCTCCCTCTCTCTCTCTGCTCATTCCCCGCTTGCTCGCTCGCTCTCTCTCTCTCTCTCTCTCTCCAATAAATAGACATCAAAAAAAATTTTTAAGAAGTATTTATTTTCTCCATCTTATAGCTGATAAAACTAAGATACAGAAAGGCTTAAGGAATTTCCAGAGACACATAGACATATGTGATGGATTTAGGATTTGTGGCAGATTAGGTTTTCCAAAACTGACCATGACAGTTCATCCTATCCCACACACCCTTTGTGCTAGATGACCCTGACATTCCTCCCATTGAGTGGCAGAGACTAAATCCCCTTCACTTGAACCTGAACAGGCCTATAACCATGCTGGAAAGGATGGTGTGTGATGACAATTTGTAGGAAAAAACACACCTGTGTTTCTCCTTTACTATGGGTACTTCACTTCTGACACTTCTGGTCAACAAATGTGTGTGGGGTTTTCTCCATCAAGCAAATCTCTGGGAAATCAGCTGGGTGTCCTACAGTTCAATTCAATTCTGACATTATCTACCCAGACCTGCCATCAGATTCCACAGGTTAAGGGCTCAGTCCCACAGTACTGCGCAGCCACACAACACACACACACCACACACACACCACACACACACAACACACACACACACACACACACACACTCTAGATGATAATCTCACATTGTCACCTACAATTCTGACTGACTGGCTATAAATCAAGGTTCCCAACCCTCTCCTTGGGTTCCATAACTTACCAGAATGGTTCTGAGAACTCAGGGAAATATGTTCACCAGTTTATTATAAAAGAATATGATAAAAGATACAGATGAGCATCCAGATGGAAGAGACACAGAGGGCAAAGTCGGTGGGAAGGGGCACAGAGCTTCTGTGCTCTCTCTAAGGGCACCACTCTCCCAGCGTCTCCACCTGTTCCATGACCCAGAAGCTCCCAAATCCTCATGCTTTGGGAATTTTATGGAGCCCTCATCAAATAGACTCAGCTGATCATTAACTCAATTTCCAGCCCTCCTCCCCTTCCCAGGAATAGAGGCTGATATTTCCAAACTTCTAATGTGACTTGGTCTTTCTGCTGATAGCCTGCATCCAGGAACCCATCAAGCATTGCCTCATTAGAACAAAAGACACTCCTATCACCCAGGAACTTTCAAGAAATTTAGGGGCTCTGTGTTAGGAACCTGTATGAAAAACCAAGCATATAACAAAAAACATTCCTACTGCTCTTATTACCTAGGAAATTACAAGGGTTTTAGGAGATCCATGTCAGGAACCAGAACAGAGACCTATATGTATGTCCCATTATTTCCACAAGGACTGGTTACAAAGGTGAAATGGCTTCCATCTGCTTCTGAGAGTCTTGCTTCTGGAACCAGCCATCATGCTGTGAAGAAGCCCCCCTGGGTCATGTGGAATGGCCACATGGAGAGGTCATGCAAAATGTCCCAGCTGAAAGCCCCAGAGCCAGCGAGGAGCCAGCATCAACCTGCAGGCATGTGTCTGAGCGAGCCTGCAGAGGACAGTAGCTGTGGAGTCACCTCTGGTTTTCAGCCTTCCCTGGTGTGGCCCCAGATACAGTGGAGCAGAGAAGCACAAGCCCTGCTGGGCCTCCCCCAGACTCCTGCTCCACGGGATGTGTGAGCACACTAAAGCAGTGATGTTTTCACACCACGAAGACTGAGGGGGTCTGGTGGACAGCCATGGCAGCCAGAGCAGGATCCAAGTTCCTATGTCCTTACTCCTCTTGAAACAGGACTTTGGCTGCCTCCATTTAGACCTCTATCTCACTAGGCTTAGTTCTATCCAGCATATCTCTTGGCTCAGGTGGAAGACCCTGTGGGCAAAGCATCCCCTGATGGGAACAGAAGCTGCCTCTTTAAGTGATAAAGACTTCCCTGAGCCAGCAAGACCCCACTGGTGATTGATTCCAAGACAATGATGGATTTGACCTTCACTGTCCACCTGCATGTACCCCCCCACCTTTGCCTCACATTTTCCTTTCATAAACCTGGAAGTCTTTTTGACACTTTGAAGATAGTCTCTGAGCTGCCTTCCCATTGTTGGTCTTATTGAAACAGATCCCTTTCTTATCTACCCACGTTCTTCTCTCTGCCTTTGGATTTTGTCAGCCTCAAGCAGTCAGAGCAGGTTTGGGACCCACAGAACCAGGTGCTTTAGTACCCTGACTATGATACTTGTTTCCTGAGACATTCATGATCCCTAGGGTGTGCCTTCTCCCATGTTGCAACAAATCAATGAACCTAATTTTTTTCTTAAATATTTTTTTATATTTTTATTTATTTTTGAGAGAGAGAGAGAGACAGCATAAGCAGAGGAGGGACAAAGAGAGAGGGAGACACAGAATCTGAAGACAGGCTCCAGGTTCTGAGCTGTCAGCATAAAGCCTGATGCGGGGCTCAAACCCACAAATCGCGAGATCATGATCTGAGCCAAAGCTGGACACTTAACTGACTGAGCCACTCAGGCGCCCCCCAATGAACCTAATTTTGTTTGACTATGGGGGTGTTCCTGGAGGTCTTCCAACACACAGCACTGATGATATGAATTGGTAGAACTACTTTGAAAACTGTCTGGCAGGATCTACTGAAATACACATGCCCAGTGACCACCCAATTTTAATCTTAGGTATAAGCCCAGCATAAATGTGTCCCTATGTGTACAAAAAATAAATGTACAAAAATGTTGATAGTGGCATTATGCATAACAGGGGAAAAAACTGACCACCCAAAGTCCATTAAAAGCAGAATATATAAGTAAATGATGGTATATTCTACAATAGAATTTTAGATAATAAAAGGGAATTAATTCTTGCTACATTGAACGACATAAATTTCCCCCCAAAAAATGATAATGAGTTAAAAAGAAAAGCCAGACATTAAAAAATATACCAAATGATTTCGATTATATTTCGTTCAAAAACAGACAAAATTAATTTATGAAGTAGAAGTCAAAATAGTGGTCATCTGGAGGAGATAAGTAGGAGGCTGTTAGGAAGCTACTAATGAGTTAAAAAATATTTTATCTCAGTGATTGTTATATTAGTGTGTGTGTGAGATAATCCACCAAATTGCATATTTTAAAAAAATTTTTAATGTTTATTTATTTTTGAGAGACAGAGAAACAGAGCCAGAGCAGGGGAGAGGCAGAGACAGAAGGGGACACAGAATCTGAAGCAGCTCCGGGCTCTGAGCTGTCAGCACAGAGCCTGACTCGAGACTTGAATTCACCAATGGTGACATGATGACCTGAGCTGAAGTCAGATGCTTAACTGACTGAGCCCCCAGGCACCCCATCAAACTGCGTATTTATAAATCATATAATTGTCTGGATATATGCTAACTTCAATTAATAAGGCTAGTTTAAAAATTACCTATCCATACTTTGTTATCACTTACAACTGAAATAAAGTGAATTATTATATGATGTATTTACTTAACTAACTTTATTGAACACCTTCTATGTGCCAGGAACAATGGAGATACAAGGGCTAATGTGCAGTCATGTCCTTTCCTTCATGGGGACCTTTCCTTTACAGTCAAATGGAGAGAGTATATAAAAATAAATGCACAGTAAATGAAGTATAGTGGGGGGAGAAGGGAAAACAAAAGGAAAAGAGAAATATTAGAAATTCTTACAGGCAGCCTCAACATCCTGTGGGTTCATGTATATTGCATGTGAAAAGAAATATTAAAATGATATATTTGACTATCACAAACAGATATGCTGAAACACATTGCACTGATAACAAATAAATTGCAATGTGCTTCATAAAATGTTGATGTGGTTGTATGTAATATATTCTCATTTCAAAATTTATTGCTAAATTATTTAACAATTCAAAACTGTGTGTATAGATCACAATTTTGTCAAAGTTGCAAAAAATGGTTTTTATTTTTTAAAAAAAATTAATTTCTTTGAACATATATTTTTTCCTCCTTCATTTTAGAATATTAAAATAGAACTACCTGAGTGTGGGGGGGTGGAGCATGGGGGGGTAATTATTTTCCATACTTTTATTTTAACCCTATCACTCTCCCCTGAGCGTCCTCCTCCATCTCCTCCTCTCCTGTAACCCACCTGCTCATGTGCTGGAGTCCAGCCAACCTAGACTCACTTTAAAACTCCACCATGGTTTAGTGCTAAGCTAGGCAGAAAATTAGGGGAAAAAATCGCCCGGGGAATTTCTGTTCAATAGTCAAGAGCTCAAGCTCTAGAGGCCAAGAATTTAAACTTCAACTATGCCACCTGTTGTATGATCTCAGGCAAGCCCTTAATCTGACCTCCAGTTTCCTCTTCTGCAAAGTTGGGATAATAAAAGTAGCATTGTCCACATAGTTATGAGATGAAATGGAGAAAAAATGAAAAAGCATAACAGCACAGTGCTTAGCACATTGTGAACTCATCCCCTCTTCCACACAACCCTTTGGGGTCTGAAATCACACACACACACACACACACACACACACACACACACCCTTCTCTCACTCCCAAGCCTCAGTCCATGCCATTTGGAGGCAATTAACAGAATTCTAACTCAAGACAGTTGAAGCAAAAAGAGTATTCAGTGGCTCTTGTAACTGTGATGTCTAGAGTAAAAGAGCGGGATCAAGAGATTCAACATGCCAACAGGATACTATCTCTCTCTATTTCTTGTGTTTCTGTCTTTCTATCTCTGTGTTTGTGTGCAACTCTGGTCAGTATTATTTTCCCAAAAGGTATCTCCATGTTATATCAAAGATGGCCACCACCACCTGCAGGCTTACTCATTTTTTGGTATCAGAGGAAAGAGACTATCTCTTTTCTAATTGCCCCATCAAAATTTCCAGGAGGGTCTCTCATTGGATCATACTGGTCACATGCCTATGCGTGAACAAATCACTGTCGTAAGAGGCACAGAATAAACCTTGCAGCTGAGTGGTGAACTGAACCCCAACCAATTACAGGAACAAAAGTCAGAGCAGGAGTGGTTTCCCAAGGGAAACTGAAATTACCACACTGCCTACAGCAAGTGACTTTTCCCAAGAAACAATCAACATTCTCTGGTCCATTCCCCAAAGTCATTTCTATCATAGGAAGGTTTCAAGGAACAGCTAACACTAATTAAGTGGAGTCACAGAATATAGGCCAGTAGAGCTGGGAAGTCATCATATGCAACTCCCTCATCTTATGCATGAGAAAACTGTGTCTCAGAAAGGGAAAGGGACTCACCAGACCAACATGGTGAATTAGTGACTGAGGCAAGAGAAACCCAAAATCTCTGGGAACCTGATCCAGCATATTGTTATCTCAGTTTTTATTCCCCCCCACCTTCAAGTGTATGTAGCTAATATTTTCCTGCATCAACCCCTTTAGAAGAGTCTATCTTTGGGGCATCTGGGTGGCTCAGTTGGTTAAGCGTCTGACTCTTGGTTTCGGCTCAGGTCATGGTCTCATGGCTCATGTGTTAGAGCCCCACATAGGGCTCTGCAATGACAGCATGGAGCCTGCTTAGGTTTCTCTCTCTTTTTCTCTCTCTCTCTGCCTCTCTCTCTCTCCATCTCAACGTAAATAAACATTTAAAAAAAAAAGAAGAGTCTATTCTGATATGAGCAGAAAGTACAAGCTATGCTCAACAGCAACATACAGTTGTATAATCCTTGTATGCCCTCTACCAAGGATGAAGAACATCCCATATTGAAGCCTAATGCACAGCCCTTAATGCCTAGTTTCATTCTCTGCCCCGTCTGGGCATTGGTATCATGACAGCCCCTGAAATAGAATGGAACTTCTGCTTCTTACCTGTCTATGCTTAGACAGGATGGACATCAGGCAGCCTTGGAATGACAGTTTATACGTGTTTAACTTATGTGAATTCAACCATATGCAGTCAATACAGAGAGGGCAAAATTAAGCTGTGTGGACTATCCTACCATTTTTCAATAAATGAATGTCTGTTCCAGACTGACTGTGAGAGGGAAGTGTAAATCTGTAAGCAACGCCTTTATCGGGAGCTCAGTCCACAACAACACAGTTGGATTTAGTACTAGCAGAAAAACCGGCTGGGTTGACTTATCAGGAAATATGAGGGGTAGTCTCCAGGGATATTGAGAGGTAATTTGGCCTATACAAGGTATTCACCTTAAGTGCTGACTTGAATAAGATGTGATGGCCTGTAGAAAATGGGCAGCACAGAAAATGTCACAAGCAGCATAATTAGCACATTGTAACAATGGCTAACACTTTACAGCACTGCCCTATGTGTTTATACCTCTATTAATTAATTTAATTCTCAAAAACCACCCTAAGAAGTAGAAAGGCAGAGTTTTTATAATCCCCAGTTTATAGATAAAGAAAAAAAGACCTGCTCAAGGTCACACAGCTAACAAGTAACAGGAACCAGAATAAAAAGTTATAAATGTGTGTTTTGTCTTCCCTAATACAGGTTAGGTTTCTCTTGCAAGCTCAGAAAGGTAGTCCTTTCTTTGTATAATGTTGCCTTAGTTGTGCTTTTGTGGGCCAGAGCTTAAAAAAAAAAAAAAAAAAGCCTTGCCTCTCTGAGAAATGTTACGGTTGGTCACACTATACAGACAGAAGAACGGAGCGTTAGATTCTTGGGCTTTTTTTAGGAAACTTGATTTGAAGACAGGTAAATATTTATTCGGCAAGACAACAAGGACAAAGTCCTTTGTAGCTCCCACACAACTGGTCCACGCCTGGTGGCTTCGCTGGTTGGGGTGGTGACTGAACAGTGGAAACTTCAGCCCCAAGAACCGCAGAGCCGTGCCCGAGCTTGGCACAGAAACTTCAGGGTTTTCCCTTCAAGTGAACATCAAGTCTGGAAAAATGAGCCTGTACGTGGTGACCCATGTAGGCCAAGGCAAGTGGACCCTTCCCTGGAAATGCTGCCCTGCAAGCACTTCCTGAGCCTTTGTTTGACTATATGAGGTAGGGTAGGAAGTAGAAGAATCTCAGGTAAGAACAGATATTGAATTTTCTGCAACTGCAGATTAAACTTGATTTAGAGAACTACAAGAATGTGACATGTCTTGCCCCATGGTGTTGGGGAATAAAATGCATCCTTGCTGCACAGATAAGAAGCGAATTCCTGAGAGAGAGGACTAGAGTTGACCTTTGTAAGAAAACAGTGGAGTGAAGGTCTTAGGGAGGTGAAGGAGGTGATGGAACAAATTAGGCTTCCACAGAGATAACGTTCCTGAACAAGGCAAGATAAGAGAACAAAGGCATATCCTTGACTGACTAGAGATAGGGAAACAAAGAAGACACCACTGTGGGTGGCCTCCAGAGAGAGTGAAGGGCAGCATGATGGGAGGGAAGGAAGGGGAAACTTGGGGGGGGAAAAGTGCTTAAGCTTGTGCTACTTTAAATTGGCTTGCTGGGTGTGGCTTCCCCATCCCCCCTCCCCCAGCTGGTAGACTGATGGAAGAGACAGGACTGAATGCAAAATGGGGAGTTTAGTTTCATGAATGTGTTCAACGCTAAGGTGGCCATATCTCTTGGGAGACTACTTATAGTAGTCTGTCTATGGGATATAATTGGTGTCATAGTATGTATGATGCATGAGGGGACAGGAGGACAACAGAGAGATTGATAGAGAGGGTGAGTGAGGCAGATTTGGCTGCCCAGGGAACCAATGGGTTCAAGGCAATGAGCACCCCAAGGACAGATCCAGAACCCAATAAGCGTAGCACAACCTGCCATGGTTTGATCAGAATTCAGCAGGGGATACCAGTTTTGAGGTCAGAGAGGAGCAGCATGGAGAAGCTAGGCTGAGTCCAGTCCTCGGGTTACCGGCCAGGAGAAATAAGCAAACCACAGTGGATGGAAGAGGGGAGGGGGAACAGGTCTCAGAGAGCTCCTATGAAATCAATACAGAAGGAAACCACAAAAGGCCTCCCAGTGCCAGAGCTGATGCAGGGTCTACCGAAAACCGAGTCTCATGATGACGTCAGCTAATTCTAAGCTGCCCAAGGTGTGTACGGACAGCAGTGATGGTGACAAGGGCCAGTCGGCCTGGGCTCAGGAGCAGTGCTCCTGGGTTCAAATCCCTGCTCCACCACTTACAACTTGCCTATGAAGTCTGAGTTAACATCTATTCACCTCACGTTCTCTCACGCGTGAATGAAGCTAACTGATACCACCTACTCCAAAAAGTTACTATTTAAACTAATGGAATTAATTCAGGTTAGGCACTGAATACATACAGAGAAACCACACCTCCTAGCTTATCTGAGACAGTCTAGTTTATGCCGACTACCAGAAAGAATTGTTAGTACAGCTTCCTTGAACTTAATAGTATCTTGGGTTGATTTCTGCCTCTGACCAAGATGGAATAACATGGGGGGCACCTGGGTGACTCGGTCAGTTAAGTGTATGACTCTTGATCTTGGCTCAGGTCATGATCTCACAGTTCGTGTGTTCGAGCCCTGTGTGGGGGTCGGCACTTATGGTGTGGAGCCTGCTTGGGATTCTGACTCACCCTCTTTCTGCCCCACCCCCACTCGTGCTCTCTCTTTCTCAACATAAACAAATAAACTTTTTTTTAAAAAAATGGGATGGGTTCATGCCATTTGAGCAAACATGGATGGGCCCACAGGGTATTACACCAAGTGAAATTAATCAGTGTGGGAAAGACAACTACTATATTATTTCACTTATATGAGGAATCTAAAAGAAAAAAATAAATAAATAAAAAGCAGAATCAGATCTGTAAATACAGAGAATGAACTGACAATTGACGGAGGGAAGGGGGTTAGGAGGATGGACGAAATGGGTAAAGAGAAGAGGGTGATACAGCCTTCCAGTCATGGAAGGAATACGTCACAGATAAAAAAGGCACGGCATAAGAAATATCATCAATGATATTATAATAGTCTTGTACGATATCAGAAGGTAGGTGCACCTGTGGTGAGCATAGCATCGTGTATAAACTTGTTGAATCACTATGTTGTATACCTGAAACTAACATTGTGTGACAACTACAACCAACAAAAAAGTTTAAGCCAAATACTTTTCCAGACACACAAAGCATGAAAGAATTTATAACAGCAGACTTATAATTCAAGAAATATTAAAAGAAGGTCATTTAAGAAGAAAAAAATTATTACAGGTATAAACCTGGATTCAGAAATTTTAACTGCCTGACTAAATACAGTAATCTTTTTCTTGCCACTTAATTTTATCACTTAAATCTTTATAAAAACAAGTATACACATACATACATTTATAAGCACATATATGTAAAATTATAAACCCTGAGGCAACCACTAAAATAACACAATAAAGAGTTATAGCTAATAAACCAACAAAGGAGAAAAATGTGATCAGAAAAATTACTCAATCCAAAAACAAAGTGGAAAAATGGTAAAAAGGGATTTAAAAGGAGACAATAGTGAACAAATAAAATGATGTAAAAATATATGTATGTAAGCCCAAGAACAATACTCAAATTAGATGTAAATAGCCTATCCCCCAATTAAAGATCAAATTGTCAAGTTGGATACCAAAAAAAGTAATATCCAATTGCATGCTCCCTGTAAGAAACTTATGTATTTTAGACATAAAAATTAAAGGTAAATGGATAAAAAGGTATATGCCATGCTAATACTAATTGAAATAAAAGTGAAGAAGCTAGGGGTGCCTTGGCTGGCTCAGCCAGAAAAGGCATGTGACTCTTGATCTCAAGGTTTTGAATCTGAGCCCCATGTTGGGTGTAGAGATTACTTAAAAATAAAACTACTGTGTGTAAATGGTGGAAAATAATTGCATATGTTAAAAAAAATAAATAAACAGAAAAAAAGAAAAATAAATATATAAAATAAAATCCTTTTTAAAAATGAGGTGGCTATATTAATATCAGACAAAGTTAGATTTCAGAGAAAAATGTCACCAAAATTAAATATAGCCACTTCAGAATGATAGAGGTCAATTCATCAGGAATATATAACAATTTTAAATATTTATACACCTAAACCAAGTAAATCCAGAAATGACGGGAACTTCCACAAGAAATGAGAAATATATAAATTGTCATTTTTGTCAAAGGTTTTAATACTCCTTTCTTAATTATCAATAAACCACATATTCAGAAATCAGTAAAAGGTAAAAAGCTCAGACCAACTTCACCTAAGCAACATTACTATAAACTTATCAACAATAAACCCCCTTTTCAGGTGTACATGAAATATATATCAAAATAGCTCATATTAAAAGACAAAAAAATAAGTCTCAACAAATTTACAAGGATTCAAGTCATTCAATGTGTGCTCTCTGACCACAGTGAGATTAAATTACAAATGATAATAGAAAGAGATCACAAAAATCTTTTAGATATTTGGAAACTAAATAACACCCTACTAAATAACTTAGGAGTCAGGGCGCCTGGGTGGGTCAGTCAGTTAAATGTCCAACTCCTGATTTCAGTCTGGTCATGATCTCACAGTCAGTGGGTTTTAATTTAGCCCCATGTTGGGTTCTGTGCTGACAAATGCGCAGCTTGCTTGGGATTTTCTCTCTCTCTCCCTTTCTGCCCCTCCCCCCTCAAAATAAATAAACTTAAAAAAATCTAAATAAACCATGAGTCAAGAAGAAACCAAGAGTATTTTCAACTCAATGAAAATGGAAACCCAGTTTATTCAAAATTTGCTAAATGCAGCTAGAGCACTACTTATAGGGAAATTTATAACACTAAAATGCTTATATGAGAAAAACAGAAAGGTCTCAAATCAATGACCTCAACTTCCACCACAAAAACTAGAAAAAGAAGGGCAAATAAAGCCCAAAGCAAGCAAACGGAAGGAAATAAACATCAGCATGGAAATCAGTGAATTAGAAAAAAAAAAAAAACCCACAGAAAAACAATAAAAGCAAAACTTGGTTCCCTGAGAAGCTCAGTAACACTGAAAAAAATCCAGCCATCAGGAAAAAAAGAAAGACACAAATTTCCAATATTAGAAATAAAACAGGTGACATCACTAAAGATTCTACATAGAGCCAAATGATAATAAGAAAATACTGTGAACAGTTTTTGCCAATAAATTTTACAACTTAGATGAAATGGACCAATGACTCAAAAGACACGAACTTTCCAAGTTTACTCAAGGAGAGCTAGATTACCTAAATAGCAATACAACAAACAAATTAGTCCTTAAAAATTCCCACAAAGAAAACTCCAGACTCAGGTAGCTTCAAAGGAACTGCTACCAAACATATAAGGGAATAATAATGCCAATTCTAGACAAACTTTTCCAGAGAATTGAAGAGAGAGTAATACATCTGAACTAATTCTATGAGGCCCTTTACTCTGCTTCAAAAAAGAAAGAGAATCATTACAAAAGAAAAGGCCAATGTCTCTCATGAATATAGATGAAAAAAATAGTAACAAAACATGAACACATTGAATCCAACAATGTATAAAAGAACAATACGTTATGACCAAGTGAGATTACCCCAGGAAGAGAAGTTTGATTTAACATTTGAAAAATCAAAGCAATTAATGATAGAAAATTTTAAAAGACAATCATTTAATAATTTCAATTGATGCACAAGAAGCATTCAACAAAATCCACCATTTAATTCTGATTTTTCAAAAATCTCAACAAACTAAGAAGAGAATTCCTCAATCAGATAAGGTTACCTATCAAAATAATGTAACTAACATAAGTGCTAATGGTGAAAAGCTTAATATTTTACCTCTAAAATCAGGAATAAGCAAGAATTTATAGTCTCACCATTTTTATTAAACATTGTCCTGCAGTTAAAGCTAGTGGAATAAGGCAAATACATACACACATACATTCAGATTGAAGTAATGCTATCCTTACTCACCAGTGACATGATCATCTATATAAAAAGGAAAATTCCCATATGATCTACAAAAAATTTCTGCAACTAATCCAAGAGTTCAGGAGAGATTGAGGACATAAGATCAATATATTTAAAAATTATATTATATACTAGCAACAAATAATCAGAATTTAAAATAAAACAATACCATTTACAATACCATGAAAATTATGAAATATATAGAGATAAACTGACCAAAATTTGGAGGACAAGTATGCTGAAAACTACAAAACATTGCTGAGAAATATGAAAGGTCTATGTAAATGGGTATACCATGCTTATGTACCAAAAGATTCAATACTGTTAATATGTAAAATCTTCTTCTCAAATTGATATGTAGATTCAAACCATTTCTAATAAAAATCCCAGCAGACATTTTTTTAGAAATTCAACATCTGGTTCTAAAATTTATTTAGAAATGCAGAAGACTCAGAATAACCAAAATAGCTGTGAATGGGAAGAAAAAATTGGGAAGATTTACACTACTTGTAGAAAATAGTCAAGACAGTCTGGTACCAGTGAACAGGTAGATAAAAAGATCAATGGGAAAGAAAAAACACCCAGAAATACACATGTATGGACAATTGATTTTTTTTTACAAAGATTCAATGGTGATTTAATTGAGAATCAATAGTCTTTTTGGTTTTTGAGAAAGAATAATCTTTTCAACAAATTGATGCTGGAAAAATCATACAAATATATATTCATATATACATATACATGTACATATATACACACATACATGCACATATGCATGTACACACACACACACACACACATTAACCCTCACCTAGCTTCATACACAAAAGGTAAAGCAAAATGAAAAGAAAGCATCAAGCCCAAATGGGTTTACTGGTGACTTCTAACAAAATTTAAAGAAGATATTATACAAAATGTCAATAATCTCTTTCAGAATATAGAAGCAGAAGGAATATCTCCTATCACATTCTCTGAGGCCAGCTTTACCCTGATACTAAAACCAGGCAAAGGAATAAATTATAAGAAAAAATAAACAGACCAATATCTCTCATAAACATAGATGCAAAAATCCTCAACAAAATGTTAGTAAATCAAATCCAACAATGTATAAAAAGGATGATATATCATGACCAAGTGGGATTTATCTCAGGTATGCAAGGCTGATTCAACATTTAAAAATCAGTTCATGTAATCCATTACATCAAGAGACTAAAAACGAAAAATCACATCATCATATCAATACACACAAAAAAGCATTTAATAAAATCTAACACCTTTTCATAATAAAAACTTCCAGCAAACTAGAAAGAGGGGAACTTCCTCTACTTGATAAATAGTTGCTTTACCACCAAGACCAGTTACAAGGCAAGTATGTCCTCTCTCAGCACTCCTTGCAACATTTTCTGGAAGTTCTACCTAGTCTAACAGGGCAAGAAATAGTAATTAAAAGTATATGAACTGAGAAGAAAGAAATAAAGCTGTCTCTGCTCTCAGATGACATGATCACCTTTATAAAAACATCCAAAATACTTCACAAGAAAACTTAGAAATAATTAGTGATTACAGTGAGGTCGTGCAGCACAAGGTTAATATACAAATGTCAATTCCTTTCCTATGTGTAATAATGAACAAGCATAATCTGAAACTAAAAACAGTACCATCTACGTTAGCACCCAAAAATGAAATACTTAGGTATAAATTGAATGAAATATGTATAAGGTCTATATGAGGAAAACTACAAAACCCTGATGAAATAAATCAAAAAAGAACTAAATAAATATAAAGACTTCCCACATTCATGGATAGGAAGCCTCAAAATTGTCAAGATAGGTGATAGTTCTTCCCAACTTGATCCATAGATTCGATGCAATCCCAATCAAAATCCTAAGAAGTAATTTTGTAGATGCTGACAAACGGATTCTAATGTTTATACAGAGAGGCAAAAGACTCAGAATAGCCAACATGATATCGTGGAAGAAGACTATGTTGCAGGACCGACACCCACTTAAAGCTCTAGTCATCAAGGCCGTGTGGTGGTGGTAACAGAACAGGCAAAGAGATCAACGGGACAGAATAGAGGAGCAAAGGAGCAAAAACAATTCGATGGAAAAAAGATAGACTTCTCCACACAGCGTGCTGGAACAACTGAGCATCCACAGGTAGAAAATGAGTCCACCCAACACCCTTCCCAGACATTAACCCAAAATGGACTATCGGCCTAAATGTAAACTGGAAAAAATGAGCTCCTAGAAGATAACATAGGAGAAAAATCTAGAGGACCTTAGGTACAGTGATGACTTTTTATATATAATACCAAATGCTCAATACCTAAAATAAATAATAAGCTAGACTTAACTAAATTAAAACTTCTCCTCTGTAAAGAAAAAAAAACAGTGTCAAGGGGATGAGAAGACAAGACAGACTGGAGAAAAATATTTTAAAAACACACATCTGGGGCCACCTGGGTGGCTCAGTCAGTTAAGCGTCCAACATGATTTCAGACCAGGTCATGATCTCATGGTTCGTGGGGTGGAGTCCTTCACTGAGCTCCTCACTGGCAGCATGGAGATGCTTGGATTGCCTCTCTCCCTTATTCTCTGCCCCCATCTCAAAATAAATAAATAAACATTAAAAATATTAATAAATAAAAAACATTATCTGGTAAATGACTCATCCAAAATATACAAAGAACTCTGAAAACTCCACAGTAAAAAACAAACAACCCAATTAAAAAATGGACCAAGGACCTTAACAGACATCACTCTGCTAATAATCATATGAATTATATGTCATCAGAGAAATGCAAGTTAAAACAACAATGAGAGGTCCCTGTATACCTATTAGGATGGTCAGACCCAGAACACCAACAACACCAAATGCTGGCAAGGATGTGGAGCTACAGGGATTCTTACCCATTGCAGGTGGAATGCAAGATGGCACAGCCACTCAAAAGGCAGGGTGGTGGTTCCTTACAAACCTAAACATACTCTTACCATGTAACCCAGCTACTGTGCTCCTTGGTATTTACCCAAAGGAGATGAAAACGTATGTCCACATGGCAAATGGATGGACTTTGAGGGTGTCATGCTAAGCAAAATAAGTCAGGCAGGGAAGGATAGATACCATATGTTTGCATTCATAGGTCTACCAGGAGAGACCTGGCAGGGGACCATGGGGAGAAGAAGGGGGAAAGAGAGCAGGGAAGAGTGAGGGACACAGATCAAGGGAGACTACTAAATACTGAAGACGAACCATGGACTGAAAGGGGGAGGGGGAGGGAGGGAGGGAGGGGGTGATGGTCATGGTGGGGGGCACTTGTTGGGAGAAGCACTGGGTGTTATATGGAAACCAATTTGACAATAAACTATTATAAAAAAAAAATAAAAAGAAAACCTGCACATGGATGTTTGTTGTATGTTTCTTCATAATTCCCCCAAATTTGGAGGCAAGCAGAATGTCCTTCAGTAGGTAAATGGAGAAATAAACTGTTGTACATCAAAACAATGGAATATTATTTATCACTAAAAAGAAATGCAAGGCCATCTGGCTGGCTCAGTTGGAGGAGTGTGCACTCTTGATCTTACAGCCATGGATTCAAGCCCCATATGGGATGCAGAGATTAGTTAAACAAAACTTTAAAACAAATAAATGCATTATTAAGCCATAAAAATCCATAGAAGAACCTTAAATACATATTACTAAGTGAAAGAAGTCAATCTGATAAGGCTACATATTTATGATTCCAACTATATCACATTCTGGAAGAGAGAAAACTATGGAGACTGTAGTTTTCAGAGATTAGAGGAGAGGGAAGGATGATTAGAGCAGTAAAACTACTCTGTACGATATCACACTGATGGATACATGTCATATACATTTCTCCCTGTCCACAGAAAGTCCAACACCAAGAGTCAACTGTGATGTAACTATGGACTTTGGGTGATTATGATGGGTCACTGTAGGTTCATCAGTTGTAACCAGTCCAGTCTGGTGGGGGACACTGATAGTAGGAGATGCTATGCATGTTTGGGGGCAAGGAGTATACGGAAAATCTCTGGACTTTCCCCTCAATTTTGCTGTGAACCTAAAACTCAACAACAAAAAAAAACCTATTGATTTAAAGAAAAAAAGAAAAAGAAAGAAATTGTAGTATTAGTATAATCTTATCTGTCATCATCATAAAAACCCAAGAATGAAACTAGGTCTGACTTGAGGACAGGCCCAGGCAGCAAATCTAGCAGAGAGAAGCTGAGGAAGCCATACAATATGGACTAAGAGCTTGCGTTTGGGGGGTGGACAGACCTAGATGAAAACCCCAGCTCTATGCGCGCCTGGGTGGTTCGGTCGGTCAAGCGCCCAACTTTGGCTCAGGTCATGATCTCGCAGTTCATGGGTTCGAGCCCCGCGTCAGGCTTTTTGCTGACCGCTAGCTCAGAGCCTGGAGCCTATCTTCAGATTCTGTGTTTCCCTCTCTCTCAGACCCTCCCCTGCTCATGCTCTCTCTCAAAAAATAAATAAATAAAATAAAAAACATTAAAAAAAAAAAAACCTAGCTCTACCGTTTACTGGTCATGTGATTTTGAGCAAGTTCCTAGCCTTTTTAGAATGATCAGATCTCTCCTCTATAAACAGTGGTGGACAGAAACAGATGCAAGGTAGTGGTAATATAAATAGTGGTCGCCTCCTAGGGTAGCTGGAGCGAAACCGGGGAACCAAATGAGATGCTGCAGGGAAAGAGCGGAGGGTCACATCCTGCATTCAGTAACCACAAAACAGCTTTTTAAAAAGAAAAAAAAAATACAGCAAGGCTCTGGGCAAGAAGGGGATGTTGAGCACAGATGCTTGGTTCATTGGAGGTGACAGTGAAACCCTAAGGCAGTACGTGCTTCAGTGTGACCCTTGAGTACAAGGCTCTCTGCCAAACCCTAAGGGTATTAACAGGCTTGGTTCTGTTTTCAGGATGAAATCATAACAGGAAAAAGTGTAAAGACTTTTTTTTAATAAGCTAGCTAAATGTGTTACTCTTCCTAAGTGAGTTGCTAATGGAACTATTCCATTGGCCACAGCATGTACTCAGCAGAGCTGTCACAAGTGTTTAGAAACAAGACTATCCTTCTGTCGATGAGGGTGCCCCGTCCTCAAAAAGTGGAGCTTCTTAGGGACAAAAGGTGAGGCTACAGGGACAGCAAGTAATCTGGTCACAGTAAGGGAGCGACAAACAGAAAGCCAGACAGATCTATTACAGAAAACAGCAGATGCGAGGCTGAGCTGACCTTTGAAGGGCATGCTCCTTGCAAAGTCCTTTTTCTGAAGGGTTGTCAGGCTGTTGATGTATAATTTTCAAAAAGTTAATAACATGATTCTCATATAAACAATGAGCATATGCCAACGTTGCGTTAAACTTATCAGTGAGAGAACCAGCAGGATGACAAAGCTGGATACAGAAATCAACACACAGAGGAGGGGGACTGGTGGGGAAAGTTTGCTACATCAGATTCTCAACTAGCCAGTGTCCTACAAGCCAAAAAAGGCATAACCACTGGGGTTATTTTTTCTTCTACTGCACGTAAATCATTTGCATCTCTACCAGAAAAAAACACTTTGTGCCTTGTCAGTTGTTAGTAAACAGTAAGTCAAACAACATTATATTCCCCAGGAGCGGGAGGTCATCAAACTAAGGCATAAGGGCCGTTCTGGTCAGGCTTATGTTTTCATAAATAAAGTTTTATTGAAATATAGTCACACACATTTGTTTATGTACTGTCTGTGGCTGCTTCCAATACAACAGCAAAGTTGATTAATTGTGACAAAGGCCGTATGGCTTGCAGACCCTAAAATATTTGTTATCTGGCTTTCTATAGAAACATTTTGCCAACGCCTGCCCTAAATAGCCAAATAAACTTCAGGTGGTCTTGTTACTCGGTATTCTAGCATGACATTGAAAGGATATGCAAGTATCAAATCATCACAACGTACACTTTAAATATCTTACAATGTAGAGACACCTGGGTAGCTCAATTGGTTAAGTGTCCAACCTCAGTTTAGGTCATGATCTCGCGGTTCCTGAGTTTGAGCCCCGCATCTCAGCTGACAGCTGAAAGCCTGGACCCTGCTTCAGATTCTGTCTCCCTCTCCCTCTCTCTGCCCCTCTGCCATTCATGCTCGCTCTCTCGCTCTCTCTCTCAAAAATAAAAGTAAACATCTAAAATAAATAAATATCTTATCATCTTATATGTCAATTATATCTTGATAAAGCTGAATAAAATAAAACTCCGCACCAAGAAAAATAAGAAAGGACATGGTGGGTTCTTTCGGCTTTATTTACAAATTTCAGCTATACATACATAGAGCTAGATTGATAGATAAATAGGTGATAGTTGGATAATAGATAGATAGATAGGTAGTTTTGTTTTTTAACAAGGCCAAAAGCCCTTCAGGGTAAATGCAACTTCCACTCCAATAACTACGGCTGAGGAAATCCATGACTTTCCCCGGGATTATGTATATGGCCACCATTATCCGTACAGAATTCACAGAAGGGGACAACGTGCTGAAGACTCCCTTGGCCCACAGCTTCACCCTTCTGGTTCACTTTTCCTTTGGTCAGACCCTGCCCACACAGCACTATGAATTGGATTGACCCTATTTCTGTCTGGGATGGCAGTTAACTCCTTGAAAGGCCTGGAAGACTCCTGAAGGCCCTGTTTCAGAGTGTCTTAAATGAATGCAGAGTGGGGAGTAAGGAGAACTATAAGGATGTCCAGCGCAGAATTCTTTAATGGCAACAGGGTAGAAATTATCTGAATTTATAAATAAAAATGGCTTAAATTACTAAGTGAAATAAGTCAGTCTGAGAAAGACAGATATCATATGTTTTCACTCATATGTGGATCTTGAGAAACTTAACAGAAGACCATTGGGGAAGGAAAGGTGGGAAAAAAAAAAAGGTACAAGCAGAGAGGGAGGCAAACCATAAGAGACTCTTAAATACAGAGAACAAAGTGAGGGTTGATGGGCCCTGGGGGGCACGGGAAAGTAGGTGATACGCACTGAGGAGGGCACTTGTTGGGACACACCCTGGGTGTTGTATGGAAGCCATTTTGACAATAAATGATGTTTTTAATTTTTTTTAATGTTTTATTTATTTTTGATACAGAGAGAGACAAAGCATGAGAGGGGGAGGGGTAGAGAGAGAAGGAGACACAGAACCGGAAGCAGGCTCCAGGCTCTGAGCTAGCTGTCAGCACAGAGCCTGACGCAGGGCTCGAACCCACGAACGTGAGATCTGAGCCAAAGCTGGAGGCTTAACTGACTGAGCCACCCAGGCGCCCCTAAATGATGTTTTTAAAGAAGGCTTAAATTAAGTAGTCATTAGAAACAGAGATAAAGCTGCGTGTTTGTCAATAAGGGAAGACATCCCTTATTGAAAGAACAAAGCTGGCCCCAAAGAGCATCTACAATACAACTTATTGTTTTAAAAGGTATAAGTGCATTAAAAAATTTAGACGCCAAACATCAACTTGATAATAGTTATTACCACTAGACAGTAAATTTTATTTTCTTTGTTATGATCATCCGGTTTTCTTTATCCTAACTGTGGTGTGTATGAATGACCATTATCATAAATAAACATTAAAGAGTATTTTTAAAGTCTTCCCTCATAGGAAGCTGTATTATATCAGTTGTTAAAGAGGGTAACATGATTTTTATCTCAAAATATATGCATCTATGTCAATACAGGACTTTTTATTAAAAGGATGTAACATAAAGTCTTATCCCAAAGTAATCTAATGCATCCACATCATTATAAACCATTATATGAAAAGTAACTTTCCCAAAGAGGACAGGTTATCATAGAGGAGACAAAGAGAGAAGGAAAGAATAAGAGAAGATAGGCAAGTTATGGTAAATACTGAGGAATCAAATTTTCTCTTTTTCAAAAGAATATTAACCCAATTAAGCTTCTAATGATTTCATACAAAAAAACCCCCAATCTAAACCAGTATTTCACATGATAGCATGTAAACTAACCATATGACCTTCTAGCTAAAGAATATGTCCTATAAAATGGGGACTTTTTAGGGCCAACAGACATTAAGAACGCAATATTATTCTTCCGTCTTTTCTCCCTCCCTTATTTTCCATGTGACATCCTGGGCCATCTCCTGGCATTCTGTGTATTGCAATATGCCAGGCACTCTAAGGGTAAAAAGATCATGGACGTCAATCGAACAAGCCCATTCCAATCTGTTTGGATCTGCTGGCCACATGCGATCTATTCCTTAGATCAAACTGTTCCACTGACATCTGAACAACTATTTTGCTAAGAGTTTTCTGTTTTTACAAAACAATAGACTATAAAGTGACATGACTACCACAAGATATGTGTCTAACACACCTGTTCGGCTGCATGATTGTAAATTTTATGAACAGTCCCTTAGTGTCTAGGTTCTAAGTGAATGGAACTCAAATACCCTTCATTGTCTAGAATAATGAAGTAGAGTAACAGCGTCCGCTCTTGTCTTTTTCTTCTCAAGGTAAAAGTACACGCAATGAAGAAGAAAATATAAGCATGGAAGAAGACTTATAAATTTTATTAAGAAATGAATACTAACACCCTTCTCATTTTTCATATGAGAAGCGGCACTGGATAGGACAGATAGAACAAAAAAGGCTTGAGTTGGACAAAAGTTCATAGGGAAGAATTTTATTAGTTTCTGATATCTTAGATAAATTTGTAGGGGGTTGCATCTAAATCAAGAGATTGTAGTATTTAGATAGACAAAGGAGATAAAGCTAAATGCGTGCACAATTAAAGAAAGTTTAGATGATTTATATTTTTAAATGCTAGTTGATTTATTCATGTTGCTATGTTAATGCATTTAAAATGAGCCTTGACAAGGAAATTGGGAAGGTGCCCTAAGGAATCATTCCACAGTGGAAATTTGTGACCAGAGGCCTTTTTTTTCAAACTGACATTAGTTTTTCAATGAATTAATTGCAAATTTCAAGAATTATGAGATTTCCTAAGTTATTTGTATTAGGAAATGAACAGGAAAATGTAATTATTTTTCCCCTCAAATAATATTTGAGGTCTGAAAAGAAGCTATGAACTATGTCATATTTCTTGTATCTTTCTGACAGTTTGTAATTACTTTTAATGCTGCTGTTCTCTAAATTATTAATGCTAATCTGTCATGACAGGGGCTGAAGAGAACCAGTGATTATATGCCTTTTTACTAGCAAGCCTGGTTTTAAGTAAATGTCTTAATCACAAGAAAATAGAAGAGTAGTTACTTTAAAGGAAATAGACTTGTACCTTCTACAGGGTTCCTCCCATCCCTTAAAATAAAGTAAATGCACGTTGACAACAGTTCAGGCAGGATGACAATCTATGCAATCATTTCTGAAAGTGACATCGTGCAATGACACCCAGTGATTCACAGACTCACAGCGTTGTAAGGTGTCTTAAAAGCTCATCGACCGCAACTTGCCTTCTAACGCGCAAACGATCTCTATTAATCATGGCCAAAGGCTACCTGTTCTCTGTTTGAGTATCTTCAGAACGTCCGAATGACAGGGAACACCCTCCCTTCAAAGGCACCTGTTTCTCACTTATTTTGAGTCAAGATCTTGCTTCCTACAAATTGTGCCTACTGGTCTTAGATCTGTTTTGGTAACACAGAGAACAGGCGGGTCTTCTTCCCAATGCATGCTTGGCAAACCTTCAAATATTTGGATATATCTTTGGCATTCTTTCTGGGTCTTTTTAGTTCCAGGCTAAACATACCAGCTTCCTTTAACAAGGTCCATGAGCTCAGGGACCCTGTTTTATTAACGTCTTTATCTCTAGATCCCAGCATAACATAAATAATTAATAATAGTTGGAAGAATAAATTTAAAACTCTATTCATCATCTCTAGTTCCCCAAGGTTTTTGGTTTGTTTGTTTCCAATGACTAACGAACTTGACTGCCCTTTTCCAGTCCTTGGCCAATCACATCCGAACTCTCACCGCACTTCACCAAGGAACGGGAGATCCATTCCCCAATTTCCTCCTTCTGCACGTTTACACCATCCTTTCTTCACTTTTGTTTCAAAGGAAAAAAAAGCCTTTGATTTCTCTCCAAGGCTAATGCTGCCCTCTTACTGGTTCTCCCTTCCACCATCAATCACGCTTCTAGTCCGTCCTTAATTCTCTTTAGAGACACTCTTCTAAGTATCAGTATGCTTGAGCTGCTGCCTTCCTAAAAACTACAGCTTCCCTCCATCTTGCCTTCTCTTCAAAAACTACCACCTTTTTCATCATTGCCAACATCTGTAATCATTGTCTACACATACATTTTAGTCTCTGTTCTAAAATTATCAGTATTTCATTGTTAATATAAAAACACACACAGGTGAGAAATGGGAAATGCCACCCAAAGACTGTAGTCTTTATGTGATGAAAATGATTAGTGAGAGTGGATTACTAATAATGAGGTGTCAATCAACTCAATTCCGGAGAAACTGAAGGACAGGACCAAGTTCTATTGTTGAATAAACAAATGTTAGCCCTTTGTAGAAACCCTTTATTGTTCAACATCAACTCATATTTATGCAGACATTGGAATAAAGCTTATCTATCCATAAATATACTTTTTACAAAAGCACACACAGGCAGAATTTCGATAGTCTAAATTCCGTGGCAAAAATAATTTGAAAGTATGCTTTTTAAATGCCTATTTTAAAATTCACTGTCAAAATTAAATAATGCCACATCCATATCTACTTTTAATTTTCAGCCTGGGTTAGTAAGATCAAAAATTAAACCTCTAAAATATACTCTTCTGTTTGCTTATTATTAACTTCTCTTAACGCCTCTCTATGCTTCACATTTTTCCATGGCTCACATTTCTTCATGGTCAATAAATCAAGATCATGGTGTGTGTGTGTGTGTGTGTGTGTGTGTGTGTGTGTGTGTGTTTTAAGCAAGTGGCTGTATTAGGGAATCAGAGCCATATTAAACATTTGACAATAATTAAAACTATGAGGCTTTTAGTAAGCACTAGGTTAATTACTTGATGTGCATGGTTCCTCTGGGTGCTAGAAGGTATAATATTGTCTCCATTTTATACACGAGGAAACTGAGGTTCACAAAGGTTATGTAACATGCTGAAAGCTACACAACCAGTTAGGGGCAAGGCTGTGATTCAAATACTATAAAACGGATGCTCTGAATCAGGGCAACATTCCACTCTTCATTCCACTCTTTCCCTTGAGTTAAGAATTAGGAAATGCAAGTGCAGGATGGTGAGTGGCTTATACAAGTTCACACACTGCTAATTCTAAGAACCCGCATCACCCATTCGGTCACACAACATCGGGGGGGAAAGATGCTTTCCACTCATCCCAGCTCCTTCCTCAGGGTCCACGTCTCCCTGGATACCACCGGAGCTCTGACTGGAAAGCTGTGATTAGGTAGGAAGTGATCAGAAACTAGAGTTTAGGGAATGGGAGGAAGAAAGGATGAGAGTTCTTTATCAGCTCTGTCCCCCACAGTGTGACCTCATATTTAAGAAGCAGAGAAGAACTAAACTAAACCACCTCTGTGGCCTCAGCACTTTTTTCTACAAAAAGAGCTTTAACAGCAGCCTCTGCACTTGGGGAACACAGCAATGGCAGAAAGAGCCCCAAACCCTCTTAGTAAGAATGATTCAGGCAGCCCCTAGTCTGACAAAACTGAATCCTTTCTGTACTTAAAGCAAAAAATAAAATTAAATTAAAAATAAAACCCTCAAAACCCACACCACCATCAAAGTCACAGATAACTTTTGCTGAGTTGTACAAGCAGAGGACATTTTTGTAGAACACATTTGCATTTGAAAGTACCAACACATTCTAAATGTGCAGTGTATGCACAGATCTGTGCAGTAGCAATTAGGAACAGAAATAACCAGTGCAACTGAATTAGAGTTGATGAGATTCTGGTGTTCAAGGCAGCCGCTTCCTTTATATGACTAATCCCTATGCATTCTTGGGGTTTCAGATTAGATATTGCTTTTTCTACAAAGTTTCCCAGACTCCTAAAGTCTAGGCTATATGCCCATCTGATGAGTTTCACCTTGTATTTCTCCTTCTCAAAGGACTTGTTCCCTGAAATCACTATTGCCAGTTTACCTCTCATTTTCTCCCCCTAGACTACAGGCTTTGTGAGAGCTGCCTTATACATTGTATCTCTAGTATGTCTCACATTATCTGGCACAAAGTAATTGCTCAATAAATGTTTTTTAGTGGATTAAAGATAAATGAGCAGTGGGGAGCCTGGGTGGCTCAGTCAGTTAAGTATCCAACTCTGGATTTTGGCTCAGGTCATGATCTCACAGTTTGTGAGTTCATGCCCCACATTGGGCTCTGCACTGACAGTTGGAACCTGCTTGGGATTCTCTGTCTTCCTCTCTCTCTCCCCCTCCCCAACTCATTCTCTCTCTCCCTCCCTCTCTCTCTCTCTCTCTCTCTCTCTCAAAAAATAAAAAAACCATTTTTTAAAAAAAGAATAAATAAGCAGAGATGGAAAATGGGACAATTACTTACTAAAACTAAAATATTTACCCAACTCTGTTATCAGCTCCAATGATAAAATGTCACAAGACCAGGATGTGGTAAGTGGTGGCCATACAATGGAGTCAGAAATATAGAACCATGAAAAATGAAAATATCAGATCCAGACCTTGATGGTATCATCATGCTCACTCTTGGGTAAGAACTCCACCCAAACTCTATTCATGGAAGCATTGGCAATTATATAACAGACATGAACTAGCATTTACCTAACCTACCAATGTTACATGTCCATCTGTCCATGTATCTACCTATCCAGTATCTGGCTAGCTACCCATCCATTTATTGCCTATCAATAGCCTGCCTATCTAGCTGTCTATTTATCCATGCATCCATGCATCCACCCAAGTGTCATAGGCAAAATTCTAAAGATGTCTCTCAAGATTCTTATTGCCCAGTTATGGAATAAGACACAAACCTAGATACTGCTGTAAAGGAAATTTCAAGGTGTAATTAAGGTTCTTATCAGCCGCCTTTAAAATAGAGATTATTCGGATCACCCTAGTGGGCCTGACATAATCACGCGTGCCTTTTTTTTAAATAATAGTTTATTGTCAAATTGGTTTCCATATAACACCCAGTGCTTCTCCCCGCAAGTGCCCCCCTCCATGACATCACCCCCTTCCCCCCTCCCCCTTCAGTCCTCTGTTCATTCTCAGTATTCAATAGTCTCTCATGATTTGTGTCCCTCACTCTCCTCAACTCTCTTTCCCCCTTCCCCTCCCCATGGTCCTCTGTTAGGTTTCTCCTGTTAGACCTATGAGTGCAAACATATGGTATCTGTCCTTCTCTGCCTGACTTATTTCGCTTAGCATGACTCTCTCAAGGTCCATGCACCAGTTTACATTCCCACCAACAGCGCAGGAGGGTGTCCGTCTCTCCACACCCTCGCCAGCATCTATAGTCTCTTGATTGGTTCATTTTAGCCACTCTGACCAGTTTGAGGTGGTATCTCAGTGTGGTTTGGAATTGTATTTCCCTGATGATGAGTGACACTGAGCATCAGCAGAAGAGGAAGTAGAAATGAGACAGAAGTTGGAAGCAAGAGACATTCCAAGAGTGAGAGAGAGACTTGATCCACCCTTGCTCCCTGGGAACTGCAGTCTGACAACTAGAAGGGGACTGAATTTGACCAACAATATGAATGAGCTTCAAAGGGGATTCATCCCAGAGCCTACAGCAAGGGACAACAGCCTGGATGATGCCTGACTGTGGACCCCTGAAACTGAGACCAGAGAAACCAATCTAGCTGTCCAGATTTATGACTTACATAACTATGAGATGAAAATGTGTTGTAAGCCACTAAGTTTGTGGTAATCTGTTACAGCAACAATGGAAAACTAATGCATCATCCATCACTCTATTAACTATCTATTTAGCTAGTCTCTATTACCACTTATCTGTTATCCATCTAATCATCTATCACTTATCTGTTGTCTATTACCTGTCACTTATATATTATCACTTATTGTATTACCTTACCTATTTTATTTACCCATTGTCTGCCTACATAGATATATTTATTATGTATATTTCCTATTCATCTTTGTTGCCTGAACTGACAACAGCAGCCTTCTCTCCCTGACTTCCGACCTCTACCCCCAAACACACATGCTTTCCTCCTGGGAAAGGACAGCAACAAACACAAAACAGTGACAACTTGGATGGCAACCCCATAGCCATGGGAAGCTATCTGACCTGCACCTGTCCTGGTATCCCTGTCTCTTCTCAGAGCCTCACATCTGGCTTCTGTCTTCTGCTTGACCCTCACTCAAATAGCCTGCTCAGCTCTGGATCCTGACTCCACTCTTGGAAGCTCAACTCCTCCCAACAGCTAAGTAAGTCCCTAACTGCCCCATCCTTAACAAGCCCAGGTTTAGTCACTCCCACCACTATAAGCAGTATGGCGATGGCTGTCCAAGGACCCCGGAGAGTCACCAGGACATAGTTCATTTTCTTCTATGAATAGAATCTGTTTTGTTCTAAAGGAAGCTTTCTTTTCTCTTTATAAAGACCTGATTTCAAACAACTTTCAAACTGCTATTAAAAGATACCTAAAATATTTATAAAACAAGAACAAAATACTATTATTAAAACAACAAAATGTGCTCTTGGAAATTAATAGTATACAGTTGATCTTTGAACAATTTGGGTTGGGGCACTGACCCCGGTGGGGGTCATGGGTGAAATAGGTGATGGGGATTAAAGATTATAGTTATTGTGATGAGCACTGAGTAATGTATAGAATTGTTGAATAACTATATTGTACACCTGGAGCTAATATAAAACTATACATCAATTACACTAGAATTTTAAAAATAAGTAAATAAATTTATGAAATCTAAAAAAAAAAAAAAAGATACCTAATGCAGGAAACTGTCACTTACATTCACCATTCTAAGAAGCATTATGTCTTAGAGAATGGTGCCAGCACAGGGCCAAGGGGCCTCTCACAGCAGCACTTATGCAATATTTCCTTATAAAATATTTCCTTATAAAAGATATGGTGCTGTCCTTCTAAGATCACATGCCAGAACTGAAATGGCCATATAAATCGAACCTCATAAAATAAGAGTCAATTTTAACTATTGAAGCCCTTAGAAATATAGGTCTTACAGGATATTACTTGCCACAATATTAGATGTGAGGGTTTTATGTAAATATATAAATGTATATACACATGTATATTAAAATATATATAAACTTTGAGTCCTTGCTTCATGCCAGGTATCAGACACACATACTTTTACCTGTATTTCTTCCTATAATCCCTACGGCTCTCTAAAATATGTCCTGCTATTAGGTGCACCTTATAGATGAGAAATTAAGAAACTTGCACAAAGTCACATAGCAAGATCATAACAGGGTCAGGATGTAAACCTAAGACTAGTTCTCTCAACTACTGCCTTCCATCTTGCTCCTATCATGGCAAGAGTGGCCAGGGCGTGAAGGAAGGAGCACCCCTGCTCCTTGGATGAATCACGTCACACCTCTGGCCCTCATTTGTGAAATGAGGGTGTTGGGCCATGTGCTCCCTCAAGCTGCACCAGGACACAGTGGGTCTGCAGTTTCCTGGAGCAGCCCCTCGGTTGGGTCCCTCTCTAACCAAGATACAGGAGATGGATGTATCATCATCACCTCTCTCCTTTCCCCACTAACCTCCTGATGTCATATACATCATTGTCCTTCCCTTTTTCTAAAGATCATTTAACACTCCATTTAGTCACCTTCAGTAATGCTCTTCTTTCAAGGTACAGTGAGAGGAGCAGCTTTCAAGGTGATTTCTCTGCACTGAGGACACGTCGATCTCTGGAGAGCCCACAGCCAGCACCCTGGTTCTGGAGCAGATGCAACGGGACCAATGTCAACAGCAGAAGTAATAATCCAGGCTAGTGAGAGATCAACAGGTTGACCAGGTCTTTACTGAAGAACCAGGCTGTTCAGACACGACTTGCACTAACAGCACCACTTAGGAACTGTTCATCCTGACCCTGAATCACAAGAGAAGTAGTCCGTGATGTCAGAAGAGTAAACGCATTTCATCTAAGTCACCAACTCCAATCAATTATGAATGGGTTCCTGGAGTGCTGGGGGGACGCACACTAGGAGATGGGTCTCTGCGCAGCAGGAAAGAGCACTGATGGATTAGTGATGTCTGTCACAGCAGAGGGCTAGAGAAGAGGCCCCAGGTTCGCGGCCTACTCACAGTTCCTGCAGAATCAGTGAAAGGCATGGGCTGTGCAGTCAAATCAGCCTAGGTTCAAATATTAGCCCCCCCCCCCACTTACTAGCTCTCTAACACTGGAAAAAATTCTTAAACATTCTGAATGGCAGCTAAAATAGAATAGTTGCAGGTATAAAGACTGAAATGTTTGAGAGGTGCTTAGTTGGTACCCACTAACACCTTAGCAATTACCATAAAGTTCCTCTAACAAATCTGCTAAATACAGCCAAGTAAAAATGTTCTCTTTCTCTCCATCCTTTGAAGTGAGGCAGAAGTCAAAAACTGGCAGTCATGGGTTCAATCCTGCCTTTAGACCTATTTTATCTGGTACACATTGTTGGCTTACATGGTGTCTAATTTTGGAATTAGTTACAAGTTTATTTCACATTTTTTTTAAAAAATTCATGTATCTTACTTTTTTGAAAAGTTTGATCTGACAACACTGACCTCATTCTCACATGACAACAGTGCACTGGAACTAACCAGAGGTTGTTGTCTTTGGAGGGTTCCTGAACTCTTTTTTGTTTCCTTTTTTTTGTAGAATATGTCATATACTCAGGAAAGTGCATAAAGTGCACCACAGTTTAAACAGTAATTAGAAAGTCAACACCTATATAATCAAGTCCCAGGTCAAGGAATGGAACATAGCACCCCAGAAGACCTGTCTGTCCTTCCAATCACAACCTCAACCTCCCTCCAAGGTCACACCGTGCTGACTTTTCTGATAATTACTTCCTTGCTTTTCACTTTATTTTTACCACGTATGTATGTATCTCTAAGTACATAGTGGGAGAACTGTATGGACACGAACTCTAACCAAATGTCTTCTTTTGGGTCTAGCTAACTTTACTCAACATTATGGTTGGGAGACTCACTGAGGTTGACGAATTACATTTGTTTTCATTGCTTCATGGGTCAAGCATTCTTTCTGTCATCTCTTTACCTGGCCCTATTATAGGCATTTGGATTTGTACTTTTATATCTGGATATACGGCTCCCCTGATACAGAGAATAATTATCGTCATAATCATGGTCTGCACTCTGACCACTCCAGCCAAGATTCCCAGCTTCTTCTGCAGCCCCACCGTGAGCTCAGCTTGCTGACAAAAGTAGACTCAGTCTGTCCAGTTCCTCCTCCATGTCACTCCTCCATTCCTAGTGACCTTCCTGCCCATCCGGTAAGTGACGCCGGCAGCTAGGGCTGACCATCCTGTATTTATTGGCCCCTTCTTCTCAATAAAGAGTTAAGAGACTCAGTGAAGCCAGAACCAGATCACCCTTCCAGTGGCACATCAGGCAGCTCATAGGATCTCTATCCGTGGCTGTTTGTCATTACTTCACTTTATGAGTCTTTGTCCAGCTCTCAATCTGTGCAGACAGCTCCTCCGCCAACCCAATTTGAATTAATTTGTCAAGCAAAATTTTGTGAAATAATATATCAGCTGCATTACTGAAGTAAGATCTATGACTTCTACTGCAATCCTTTCATCTTCTACTTTAGCCATTCCATCAATAAAACCAATCAAGTTTTCTCGGCAAATTCTTCTTAATAAATCAGCTTTATGGGTCATGGATCCATATTATTCTTGATGTTTATGGATTTTCATTCCTGCTATCAGTTCCATTGTTTTACTACAATGGAAGTGAGACATCGAAGACAGTAAGAATGGGGGTGTTTTCCAATACACTTATGGCTCTAAAAGCTAAGCTCAGAGTTTCAGGATGCTGAATGGCTTTATTCCACTAACCCTCTGTGGTGTTGGTTCCAATCTCTCAGGCTGGCATACAAGGCCCTCTGACACCTGACCCCAACCAGCCTCCCATGCGTGAATGACATGACGAGGCCCTGATGTGTCCTAATCATTAAGCCTTATTATTCTCTCTGCAATGCCTCTGGTGTCAAGTAGGACTCCCTAGGTGTGAGAGACAGAAAGACAAAGTAATGGCCTAAATTGGCTTAAGATAAAATTTATATATATTGGCTCACGTAATTTAAATGTGCAGGGATAGCACTGACTACTGACATCCAATATTCAGGTGCCACTTGATCAGGATCTCAGCAAAGAGATAACTCTCTCTGTCTCTGTCTCTCTCTCTCTCACTCTCTGACATTCTGCCTTACAGTCACATCCTGCCTGACATTCTGCCTTACAGTAAGTGACTTATCATAAACACTTGTGATTTCTTCAATATTTATACTCCTCACTTCCAGTCCTAAAAGATAGAAAGCTTCCATGGGATATTAGAGGGATTTTCTATGTTCTAGAATTTATACATCAATGGCCATTCTCAACTGAGAGTGGTTGTACCCCCGATGGGATATTTTACCATGTCTGAAAACATTTTTGGTTGTCACAATTTAGGGGGCATGCTACTGAGGTCAGAGGTGTTGCTAACATTCTACAATGCACAGGACAGGCACTACCACAAAGAACTGTCTGGCTCCAAATGTCAATGGTGCTTAGGTGAGAAGCTCTTCTCTATGCCCTTTGCCCTTTGTCATGTGAATTGACAGTGGCTATCTTTCTCTTTCCTGTTACATGCAACAAAATGTTGTGTCTACTGCCCAGACCCACACAGGCCCGGTCCCACTTGGATTGGACACAGAGTCTACACAGGGACACTGAACATGACTGCTGAGGGGTGAGTGGGGCTATCCTGGATCTGAGTGCCCACAAAGCTGTATCCAATTAGATGATATCTTTTCCCAATTTTCATGGATTCCCAGCGGTGGCAGAAGAGGATGTCCGGCTCTTTCCAGCATCTCCAGCTAGGTTCATGCGTTCACTGATTAAGATTTCAAGATAGTCCATGTTTTTCTTTGAGGTCTGAGAAGGACATGGTAAGTTGTCTGCCGCATTAATAAGCAGACCTGGTAGAAGGCACATGTGGTTTCTAGGTAACCTCCCTCGAAGCACTACTCCTTAGTGCCCCTCCTTCCAACAGACTCATCAGAAGCTCAGTCTCCTAAGAGGCAGTGCCTGTGGTTTCAGGGTGAGGGTCTCAACAAACACCATGTAGTAGGCAGAGTCTGAGATGCCCCTCAAGGTCCCAATCCCCTGGCATGCATGCCCTGTATAATCTGGGACTGTGAATATATCACTGCCATAATCACTTACGTTATAAAGAGATTTTACAGATATAATACAACCCAAACCAGTTAACTTTAATACAGGGAGATTATCTGGCCTAATCACAGGAGTCCTTTAAATCTGGGTCTAGAGGTCAACCACAGAAGAGATCAATGTTTCAAAGCACAAGAAGAGGGGCACCTGGTTGGTTCACTGAGTTGAGCAAGACCTTACATTGTCTCAGGTCATGATCTTGTGGTTCATGGGTTTGAGCTCCACATCAGGCTCTGGGCTGACAGCTCAGAGCCTAGAGTCTGATTCAGATTCTCTCTCTCTCTCTCTCTCTCTCTCTCTCTCTCTCTCTCTCTCTCTCAAAAATAAATAAACATTAAAAAAACAAAAACAAAGTACAAGAAGAATTTCACATGTCATTGCTGACCTGGGCCCATGGGTCTAGGAATGTGAGCCCAAGATGACAGTCAGCAACAAAATGGGAACCTCAATCCTGTAACCACAAGGAACTGAATTCTGCCAACAACAACAATAGTGAGACCGGAAGCAGATTCATCCCTAGAGCCTTTAGGTGAGAACTGAGTCCAGCGAACACCTCGACTTCAGTTAGGTGAGGCCTGCCGCAGAGAAGTTAGACATGCTGTACTGGACATCTAACCTACAGAGCTGTGGGCTAATAAACGGGAGTTGTTTAAGCTGCTAAATTTGTGGTCATTTGTTACACAGCCATAGAAAACTAAGACAACCATGAACAGACCTCTAATCACACCATACCTCAAGCCCTTTGCTAACCTTAAAGCATTTGCTTCCCACTTGTTTCCACTTTCCTTCCACACCCCTGTGAAGTGTGGATGATTTACCTGAGGTCTTGCAAGCTCAGTCCCACCTAAATAAATTTTTTCAGAATAAGACCAATGGAATTTACCTCAAACCATAGTTTCTTTTAACACTCCATTAATACTCAAGGTTGTACGTGACCTTGAGCACCCAGTAATGCTCTTTTAAGAGCTTAAAGCATATTATTTCTGAAACAAAATGCAAACATAGTATTTTTTTTTTTTTGAAAAGCAGTCACCCTGATGCCGAGCTTCACTTGGGAGCTGCAAGATTTCATGGCAGGCCCTCTCGATTATTTAATATTCTCTTCGTCTCCACCGGAGGCTGTGAAGCTGAATAGAGATGACGTCTCGGGATTGTTAAACATAACTCGGGAATGCGTGCCTACAACACATTCTGCTTGCTGGAAGATGTAGGATGTAAGAGGCAGAGCTGGTCTGTGCTGATGTAACTCTTCCTACCGAACCCCCAAGCTCAGCCAGAGTAAGGATTTTAAAGTATTTGGGCCCAATGTTCATCTACTTGCAATTTAAGGGATATTTAAAAAGTTATCCACCGGGTCCCACTATAATTTGAACGATATATTGGAAAGAAGTATTGGGACTTGCGAGACAATTTTTTGATCATGAATTAAAATCCCCTAACACCGCTACAGCATGTTGCTGGCACGTCTGTCTGCTTAGGAAGCATTTCCCTTGAGTTCAGCTGTTCCATTTGCATTTTTAACACTCAGTTGTTCCTAACTCATGCCTTTTTGACCGTGTTCATATTAGAATCTAAAGAGTACCAGCCGTTCTCAATTGTTTGCTACAGAACGCGCTCATAAGTTATTCTTAAGCAAATCATTGCATTAAAGTACTCTTTTTCCCTTGGAAACACTTTTGTAAAGAGGTCAGGGTTCCTGACCAATGGGGAGCATCAGAAAAGTTATAGCTATAGCAAATATGTTGTGAAGATCAATCATTAACTCCTCTGGATAATTAAAAACAGACAAATATTACTTAACCTATAGAATGAACATAAGTGTACCAAATATACAGATTATTACTGCATCCAGTATAAACCAATATATTATGGGCTATTCACTAACAATTGGGCTTATTTCTTTAGATTTAAAAAGACTTTTAAAGAAATTTAAGAATACTCTTATTTTGTTTTTAAAATCTCTCAGGAATTGTTGACCAAGTGCCAATTTACCCCACTTGAAAGTTTCCTGGAGCAAGGATCATATAAGTCATCATAAAACTACCCTCAACCTCAGAATTATTTTTTTGACAAAGCATTGATCAGCTAATGCATGTGCTTGTGTATGCAGGTGTGTATGCACACACACACACACACACACACACACACACACACACACGCACACACACAGGAGAACCAGAAATCAGCTTTCTCCTCTTCTGACTCTGCTGTCTGCTCCTTCACACACACACCCATCCCACTCGCCCACCTCCTTGTTCCTCTCTGTCCTGCTCACCCTAGTACAAGTCCAACATGGAGAAATGGGGATAGGTATAGAGGAGTGGGATGCAAGGTGATACTTGCTCTGACTTGGGGATGGTTTGTGGAACTAAGGATGAAGAAACAGGCTGGTATTGGCTGATTATATGAAGAAAACTATTTTTCCATCAATTGACTACAGTACTTTCTCTACCTGCTTCTTCCTTTCTATTAGAGAGAGACTCAATAAATAAATCAATATGGTGGGAAATGAGGCAGTCATACGAAATAAAACTGAATAAGTTAAACAATAAAGTTCAAAATTTGAAAGTGAGAACAATATCTATCCATACTTCCTTTTCATCAATCTTGGAGGCTTTAACTTGGAGTTCTGCATATGTCAGTGGGGAAGTGGGGGGAAGTGTGATATAGAGTGTGATAGATATTGTAGTTTATTAGTTAGTTTGTTTTTCCTACCCTAGATATTCCTCTCTTTTTCCCTTATCCTCTGGCCACTGGGTGGGTGCCTGATAGGAGCTTACCTACTGGAGTATCCTGTTTCACTGAACACAGTGACTGAGGGCATGTGATTTCAAAAAGGCCAGTAGCATTTCCTCACTGGAATTGACATACAGAAGAGAGAAATTCCCTTTTTGTTGGTATGAATAATCTAGGCTATCAAAGCTACTCTCCCTAGCCCTATGGAAAGAACCTGTCTGCTTATTGAGGAGAACCACAAAGTAGAAAGAATATAAAGATGGATGGACAGCTAGATGGATAAATGGACAGAAGGATAAATAGGTGAGTTCTCCCCTACCTTCCTTTAAAGGGGACAGAGAGGCCAATAGTTGTATTCCAAAACAATCTGAAACTCCACTCACAGACCATGGGCTTTGATCAGATTCATCAGCTACCTTGCCTTAGTTTCCCAGTGCTAGCAACTTGAATTCTCAAAGACCCATGGAGATTTCAGTGAGCCCCTGACCTTGGGGAAGGAAAGGACCTGACCAATAGGCACTATCCTCTACCAGCCTTCAAACCCAGAGCCATCACACTGCATTCCTCCAGAATGTGAACTGAGTCACACTCCATGTTTCCAGAAGGTAAGTGGGATCTACTGGCATTGGGTAATAGCCAATTATAGCCAGCCCCACCATATGACTCATTCTTTGGAACAACTCTTTTATCCTTCATCTAAGTTTTTGCCCAAGTGAATCCTCAGCTTCTCGTCAGGTAGACTCCATAATGGGCTTTCCCCACCAGTGCTAAAAACACATCCAGATTTTACAATGAACACAGCTTAGGCCCAAGCCGGGATCCTGGCAATCTATGTTTATCTCATTTTCTACCACCTGCCCCTCTGGCCTCAGCTGACAGAATTTGGCAGATGATGTGCTTGCTGGGCCAATCACTGGGCTATGGAGGGATGGCACAATGGCCTTGGCCCCTCAGAATTTATTTAGGAGCTTCTGAGCCCAAACAGAAGACAAAGCATTCTAAGTATAAGGAATGATTTCAAGTCACCCTCTTAGGACATATCAACCAAGTATAACACATAAAATTATATCCTAATTCATGCAAAGCGACAATAAAAACACCACTTATGATGCAATCGGGGAAGTAAACACTGGATATTTGATGCTAATCAGTAGATACTGTCATTTTTAACATATGATAATGGTATTTGATTGTGCCTTTTTTTTTCTTGTTCTTGTCTTTTAGAAATACATACTGACATACATGTGGATGAAATGACATGATGGCTTATATTTGCTTCAAAATAAACCAGTCATGGTGAGAGAACTGGAGAGAAGTGGATGAGGGTACAGAAAACACACTTCTAGTGACTACTATTGAAGCTGGGTGGTGGTTACATGGGGCTTCATTGCACTATTCTGTCATTTTCTGTCTGAATTTGAACATTTTTGTAACATAAAGTTAAAACATAATTCCAGGCATCTCCAGAGGCTGGGGTTCTGGAGTCTCCTCGCTGCAGGCAAGTGGTTATATCTACGTTAGAATTTCCTGGGTGCAGGAAACTCAGTTGCATGATAGAAGCTGTTTCCATAGATCTAGTTACCACCAAAAATACACAAGAAAGTCAAATTCTGTACACAATGCTAGGTGAGTTAAAGTAATGTTCCATGAAGCCACAAAGATCAAGAAAAATGTCTGTTTAAACTTAAACTAAACAAAAACTTTAGTAACATCCTGGCTCAAGCCAAAACACGTATCTCCACCTTCTGGAGACAAGGGTGTGGTTTCTAATTGGAGGCAGCCTTCTTGAATATATCCAATAACCACAGGGAGCTTAGGAATTACTAATTTCCTTTGCAAGTGGTCAGTTTGGACTACATCTCTATAATGGGGGCTTTCAATGTCAATAACTACTGCTCAAACATTACTACTTCAAGTGTATGCATCATCATTGTATTGGGGTTCTCCAGAGAAATAGAACCAATACCATATACATAGATGTACATAAAAGAGATTAATTATATGAACTGACTCACATGGTCATGGAGGCTGAGAAGTCCTACAATCTGCCATCTGCAAGCTGGAGAAACAGGAAAATCAGGGGTGTGCTTAAGTCTGAGTCCAAAGGCCTGATCATTGGAGGGACATGGTAGAAGTCCCAGCCTGAGTCCAAATGTCCAAGAATCGGGAGTGACAACGTCCTAAGGCGGAAGAAGATGAATGTCTCAGCTCCAGGAGAGTTAATCTGCCCTTTCTCCATCTTTTTGTTCTACTCAATCCCTCAGCTAATTGGATGATGCCCTTCCACATTTGTGAGGGCAGTCTTCATTATTTCGTCTACTGATTCATAAGCAAACCTCTTCCAGAAACACCCTCACACACAAACCCAGAAATAATGTTTCACCAGCTTTCTGGGCATCCCTTAGCCTAGTCAGATTGACATGTAAAAGTAGCCATCACAATCATATTAGAAAAAAGCATTCAAGGTTTCTTCCACGTGGTGTCCAGAGACATGAGGTTGTTTCTGTTTTAAGCCTATTCACATATGGGGTGTTTTAAGCAGCAAAATAATCCACATGAATGGAGGACCCACAGTGCCTGATATGACATGTCCATCATTTATTTCTACCAAATCAGTGTATCATTGCTGCCCTCTCAGAAAAAAGGAGTCTCTGCCTGCTTTTATACACAGGCAATAAAAGAGATCTTTGTAAACTGTGTTGAATAACTCCACAGTCTGCTGTGCATCACTTTTATTGACCATGAGAAAGATGTTATCTGTGTGGCAGGAGTATCATCTAAGTATGGCTGGACACAGAACCTTTCAAAAATACTTGAATTTATTCTCACTTGGACCCAGCAGGACTCAGTGAGGGAGGCAGATGGGGTGGTGAGCAGAATTTATCCCTAGCTCTGAAGGAGGAGATACCACCTGCATATCTCCAGGTGCATCCATGGACATTGTCATCTCCTTCTCTGCCTCTTGTAGTCCCTGATATGCCCAGCTCTGGTCAGCTGTGGGCCCTGAAAACCCTTATCACAGCAATAGAGGCCCATATCCAACAAGGGGATGCAAGTTTCCTCCTGTGCTTCTAAGTCAATGACTAAGTATAACGAGCCCATTGTCATACCTTGGCTTTGCCTTTGGCTTTGCCTTTGCTCCTTATGTAAACTCTACACACCAGTGGGTCTCAGCCTTCAGTGTATATCAGAATCACCTGGAGTGTTCTTTGTATCACACATTGCAGGCTCCACCCCTCCAGAGCTTCTGCTTCTATAGAATTTGCATTTATAATAATTCACCAGGTGACTCTGATGCTGCTGATCTGAGGATCACCCTTTAAGAAGTACTGTTCTAGAGCTCTCCATGAGTCTCTGCAGCCTCTTCCTGAATCCCATTTCCTTGGTTGAGGCCTTCCTCTTCCTTGGCCTAGACCTAGCCTTCACCCCCGCTGGCAAAACTAGAAAGATCATGACACAGGGATTATCCTGATTCAGCTTCAAGATTCCTGCTGGCTCACTGCAGGACCCCTCTATAGACACCAAGGTTGATGGTCACCAACCTTGAAGAAGACTGAGTCATCCATATTTTCTAGGACACTGTGATTTGAGTTGTTGCTACTACCTCAATGCCTTTCCTAAAATTGAGTTAAATTCCCTTGGTTCCTGTTGCACCCATTCACAACTTTCCTCATGCCCTGTGACCCCAATGCTGAGATCCTAATCCTATGTAACCAAACCAACAGGATATTGTTCCAACTCTCTGTACGTCTCTCTACTGGAAGCCCAGATTAGAGGCTGCTAACTTGACTTTGGCTCCTGCACTGCTGATTCATCTTTTATTATTGATGATGATGATGATGATGATGATGATGATGATGATGATGATGTGCTCTTCTAGGACAGAGGAAAGCCTCAGTTCTAGCCCAACTGTATAAATAATTATTTATTTAGGAACAATTTGACCAAAAGCCCTTACTCCTCTGAGTCTCAGGGCTGGAATAAACAATCTATTGATGCCCAGCTTCCACCTGCAGGTAGATGTTCCAATTCACGGAGCTGGGAGGGGACCCAGGCTTCTCCATTTTCTCAGAGCTTCCTTGGTGATTACAATGTGTGACCAAGGTTGTGAGCCACTGGTCCATACCCTGACTTCACATATAAATAGACCAAGACTTGGAACAGTCTTAGGACAGTGGCATGTTGAAGTTCCACAAACAAATATTGGAATCTAGCACTATGATTCTGGCCTCCCAATTCCTAGTTCAGCGGTCCATGCAGACACGGGAATAGATGTCACCTTCCCAGCCCGGGGCAGGCCCGAACCCAACCAGTAGCTGTTGAGCTTGAGTGTGCCACAGAATCACCCGAGGGGTTTGATGTTTGTTAAAATGGATATCTGGAATCTCACCTCAGCAGCATAAAGATTCCCACATAGAGATCCCAGGATGGGGGAAGGGGGGTGACTAGAGTGTCCCCTAGCCATCAGCGTCTGCCAAGCCTCTTCCAAACCTGAGTTAGTATCCTGGCACGGGACTGGCCCTCCATTCCCTGGCTGTGATACTCTAAGTAAACCTGACAGTGAATCCTGACTTGGGCTCCAGATGTGAGGCCCTAGATCGGCATCTTGTCCTCTGACCCTCACCCTTTCTCCTTCTCTCCTCAGCTTCCCCAGCTGAGGAGGTAGTGTGCCTCCTGTACAAAAGACCAAATATCGCCTCCGCTGGACAAACCTTCAGAGGCCTTCTCTGAGCATACGAAAGCAACCCAGCCTCTCCTCTCAGGGGCTGGAAAACTGGACTCATTATACACACTATTAGCCATAAAGGCTTCAGGGGCTATTAGAGAGAAACAAAAGTCCCCCTAGTGACTTCTATGGATGGTCTGAAATGTTTGTCATTGTCCTCAAACAACAGTTTGTCACAGGGACATATAATTCAGCAGAGTCTGAGCAGGCCCCTGGCTCCTCACTGGTTTATTTATGTCATTTATTGGGAGCTTTTAAAGAATTGTTTTTCCCAGTCAGCCAAACACACTGATGGAGGCACATTGTCAGCCTTCAAAGACCAGAATCACATCGTTGTCTAGTAAATATGTTCCTGCTCTTTAAGGGAGTTTTAAAAATTGTATTGCATGGAGGAAAGAAAAATGGCATGTGTGTGAGTGTGGACCAAACCCCCCGGGCTTGGGGGATGGTCAGCTGGGTGCTGGTATCTATCTTTCAACAAAATGCAGCAATTTACTTGTGGAAATCCCATTATAGCTAATAGGAGTTAAAAACCATTAAAAAAGATAAGGATGTCTAGCCATTTCAAGATTATCTTGTGAAATGTGCTCTGCTAAAAAAGGAATGAATTTTGCAAAGAACATCACAAATCTAGTCATACCAATTCAACTCACATAAAACAATTAAAACTAAATAAATCTGATACCAGTGCTAAATGCTTTTTTCTATCTATCTTTAACTACATCAAGCTTAGAAATTCTCACTACTAGGAAAACATACGCTGCACACAGGCATCAAAGGCTATTCTCAAGCAACCCCCTTTAAGCAAGATAATTAGACAAAATTCTAAATTAACATGAAGAAAGATTACAATTCATAGAATTGGAAATTTCAAACATAAAGAACTTTCAAACTAGAGTAAATCATACCCTTGAACCTGTTCTGCTCAATGTGTTTAGTAGCATCTTGGATAAAAATGGAAAGAAAGCTTTTCCAATTTACAGGAGAAACAAAACTCAGAGAAAGAAGTGATCCAATAGAGAATAAAATAAAGATGATTCACATTGATTTTGACAGCCTTGAAGAAATTGTACCCTTTACTAAAGTAATTCTATTCTACGTCTAGAAATTGATTCCAGGAAAATAATCCTAAGAGTGTTGGAAGAGGAAATAAAAAAGAAAAAGAAAATATATGTACAAAGATGTTCTACACAGTTTTATTTATAATATGAGGAACAAGAATAGCATGCTAATGCTAATATTGGACGAATGCATCAATAGATTATGAAACATAATGCTGCTGTATTTATGGAAAGTTTATAATAACAAAAAGAAGTGCTTGTTTTATTTTTGAGATTAAAATAATCAGGATATAAAATATAGGATAAATTTTTTTAAAATATAACAGATCAGGAAAAATAGCAGGAAAAATCCCAGCATGGTAGCAGTTTATTCTTTCTTTCATTGCTGCAATTCTCACTCAAAAGTCACTCTTTCCACTTTCTAATGTTTATTAAAACACCAACCTGGGCCAGCACTTTGGGGTGACTTTTATTTTCTTTTACTTCATATTTCTCTGTGATTTACAGTCTGTACATGAGTTTGTGATTTCCTCCAGAAGACCCAATTATAAGGGGATTCTCATTGAGCTTATGAACTTATACAGACTCTCCTCTTTTATTTTTTTAATAATTATGCATTTATTTCGATAGAGGTGGGGAGAGGCAGAGAGAGGAAAGAGAGAGAATCCCAAGCAGGCTCTGCACTGTCAACACGGAGCCCAACATGAGGCTCAATCACAGAAACCATGAGATCATGACCTGAGCTGAAATGGAAAGAGTTGGGAGGCTTAACCAACTGAGCCACCAGGTGCCTCTCACCTCTTTCTTTTAAAATGCAAATCCCATCTCTGTCATGGGCTCCCCAGGTCACCTGGACCATCTGCTCTTTTGATTCTCTGCCCTGAGATATGCTATTTACCACCCGACTTTAGGAGCTGCATGCTGCTATGGACTGTCTGAGCTGGTCCACTCCTCCTCTGAATCCCCTCCCCCAAGAAATGGTAAGAGAGTCTCTCTAAACCAATCCCCTATATCAGATATCAGTACCACCCTTGATAATGACCATATGAGTTAACACATACTGTAAAGAATGGTGTTTATCATACAACTGCCAAAATGCTCAACATCCTCCAGACAATCTAAATCAGGGCTCTGTGAGTTACAAGTACCTGAAACTTTCTCAATCTGGGCCCTAGGGCCTTGGCACATGCTATTCTCTATTTGCAAATGTCCACCTGGCTTCCTCCATCATTTACTTCCTGTCTTTGCCCTAATATCTCCTTCTTAGGAAGGCTTATACAACCATACGATTTTAAAACTCTCGACCACTCCAGCACCAGGCCTCCCTGTCCCTTTCTCTGCTTTCGTTTTTTCCATTGCACTCATCCTTTTCTTGTTTAACATATATTGTACCTAATGTTGTCCACTGTTTCTCACTCTCCCACCTCCCACCAGTAACCCCAGGAATGCAAAGTTCCAGGAAGCCAAAGATAATTTTTTATTTTTATGTTTTTTTACATTTATTTATTTTTGAGAGACAGAGCACAATGGAGAAGGCTAAGAGAGAGGGAGACACAAAATCCAAAGCAGGCTCTGGCCTCCGAACTATCAGCACAGAGCCCAACATGGGGCTCGAACCCATGAACCATGAGATCATGCCCTGAGCTGAAGTCAAACACTTAACCAACCGAACCACCGAGGCTCCCCCAGAGGTATTTCTTTCTTTATTTTCTGCACCTGTAATGCCAGATACAAGAACAGTATCTGGCACATTATAGGCACTCAGTAATATTTATAGAATGAAAGATGAGTAGATGGTGCGATCTTGAGGAAAACCATCAATCATAGCAATCATTTGTTCAGCACTCCCCATCTACAGAGAATATTTGATATGCTATTTCATCAGGTGCTCTCAGATGAGTCATTCATTTTACAGATGGAGAAATTGAGGCCCAGAGAAGTGAAACCACCTGTCCCAACTCATTTAAGTAGTGTATTCATTTGCTATGACTATATAACAAAGTACTACAGGGCATCAAGAATAGAAACTTACTTTTTCACAGTTCTGGGGCCTAGAAGTTCAAGATCAAGATGTTGGTGGGGTTGGTTCTTTCTGAGGGCTGTGAGGGAAGGATCTCTTCCAGGCTTTTCTCCTTTGATTATAGATGGCCTTCTTCTCCCTATGTCTTCACATAATCTTCCCTCCATGCATGTCTGTGTCCCAGTCTCCTCTTGTTGTAAGAACACCACTCAGATTGGATGACAGTCCCCCCATAAGACCTCATTTTACCTTAATTACATCTTTAAAGGCCCTATTTCCAAATACAGTCATGTTCTGAGATACTGGGGGCCTTCAAACTATGCATGTTCCCTTAACAGGTAGCAAGCAGGTGTCAATGGTATAATTTGAATGAGTCTCTTGAATACAACCCACACCCTTCCAACATCACTCCTACCTATCCTGGGACAGCCACTGACCTACGGACATGGCAGTCACCCCCCCTACGTGGACCATCCACACAGACACTGTGCCTGAGCCCGACAGCTTGATTCCCAACTTCCTAGGACCGCAGCATGTGACCCAATTTCTCACCAGCCTTGAATCTTGCTAATCCAATTCCTCTAGTGCTTCAGATCCCATTGTGAGTCACATGGGGACCATCCTCTGTGCTGTGTCACGTACACAGAGCATCCTTCTTCTGAATGGCTCCCGAGGCAGTGCACAGACACTGCAGAAACTCACAGCCCAAATGATCCCACTGGAGTCCCAGACGCCATTCTGGAAGGGCCAGTGAGAAGTTGCCAGAGTTACAGCCTGAGATGACCAAAGCTCCACCTCCCACCAGACCATTCCATCACCCCACCTCCCCAAGGTCATTATGTTTCCTCTCCCAAATCTATGATAAATACATGCCCTTTTTTTGCACTTCCTCTTTAGGGACATTTATTCAGCTCTCCCATAGCATATATTTGGTCCTGAGCATTAGACAGTCTCCCCATTGATCAGACACTATTGTCTAAGGCTCAGGTCAGGCCTAGGCAATGACCCTTAGCTGTTTCATTGCCACTCAGCTCAGATCCAATGTTGCTATTAAGAAAGCCCAATTACTGGACCACAAAGCAGTCTCTTTTCATCGCCTAAATTTACAGTCAACTCAGACTGACCAGGCAAATTGATAAGACCAACTGGTTAGTGACTGATCATTAAGAAAGCTTTAAAGAAAAATCTTTTTGGTGGGAACAGTAAAGCTTTGGGGCATGGAAGACATGCTTCTGATAGGAATATTCATAAAAAAAAAAGAAAGACTCCTATTAGTCTTATTAATACTGAGCTCCTGCCAAGTCTAAGGCACAGGCTGAGCACTGGAGTTACCAAAATAAACAAGGCATGGTTGAGACCCCCTCATAGTTCACCATGTCATTGAGGTGACAGGAACACCTCATCAAAGTTCAAGATGGTTCAAAACAGGAAGCTCACCATGAGATACAGCCAGGGTAGACCAGGAGAGACTGACCCATGCCCCTCACTCTGGGGAGTCAGATAGCTGACCTGGAAGCAGATGTGGTCAGGTGGAGGATGCTGGGACAACCACCAGCAGCCAGAGCTCAGGCAGAGCTGGCTCGTGATTTCCTGTGTCTTGCAGTCCCTCCACCGGCCAGAGTGAGCTGCCACATACGTGAGCCAGTCCTAGGCAGAGTCTGCACTCCCGTTTCCCTAAATACCCACTTCACACGCACACATGTACACACTCACACTCTCACACATTCATTCATGAGTGTGTGCGCATACACACACACACACACACACACACACACACACACACACACTTTCATTTTTCCCTTCAACCTCACATTCAGTTTCAGACTGAGGTAGCTTCCAAAGAGAGCAGAGATGCTGAAAGGGGTCTAACATAAGGGGCTATTTGTCCCAAGACATTCTCAAGGGAAATCTGATTTTTTCCAGGACCCTTTCTATACCTTCAGACCTTCAGTCTGTCCTCCACGCAGATAACAGAAACACCCTGTGAGATGTAAGCCACGTTGGACCTCCTTCCAAGCCCAAACTCTCCAAAGGCTCCACAGCTCACTCGGGACTCTCAATGGCCCATGCAGTCTTTCAAACTTACCCTGTTATGTTGCTTGCCTGCCCTCCCACTCTGCTGCTCGCCCCACTGGGATTCAGGCCCCTGGGCTCCTTCCTCAACACTCCACCTCAAAGGCCACTCACTCGCTCTTCCCGCAACTGGGAACTGTCCTTTCCCACATAGACTACCCTCTTCAGTCAAGTGTCATCTTTGCAATGTGGCCTTTATTGGTCATCCTGTTGAAAATTGTTCCACTGACACCCCCATAGACCTCATCTCCTGGTCCTGTTTGGCTTTAAGTTCACAGCGCTTACACCATCTAATGTAGAATACACTGTTCTCACTCACTATGTTTGTTTCTGTCTCCATTTGCTCAGAGAAAAGGCAAGCTCCGGGAGCAGGGAGTGTTATCAATTTGGGCCACAGCTATTTCCTCTGAACATAAGGGAGTGGTAGGACCGAGGATGGGCTCCACAGAGAACCAGCAGGGGACGGCCCTCCAGGAGGCAGCGCAGTACAGGACAGTCATCTTTACACTCAGAGGTTCCAGGCAAGCCCCTTGGGAAAAGCCAGAGGGAATGATGAGAAGGGGCACTGTGTGCGGGGCTCTGCGCCCCCTTCACACTGGGCAGCTCCCTCTGCATCTGCAGTCATTTCATCTCTGAACTTTCACATAAGATTGTACACCTGAAACTGATACTACACTGTATGATAACTAGCTGAAATTTAAATGAAAACTTAAAAAAAGAAAAGACTACTTTTTAAGAAAGATTTCCAGTGCTTTAAACAGAAGTTTGAAAACCACTGGGGAAACATCAGAGACAAAAAGAAATGGACTGGAATCCAGCTCTACTGCTTATAACAGTGAGATATTGGCCAAGTAACATATGTTTTCAGAGCTTCAGTTTCTGTGTGTGAGAAATGAGGATGAGGCATACCTCCAGGGGTGGTATTGACAATATTTAACAAACGGTGAAGCAGAGGCGGCAGCCAATCAGAGAGCGCCGGTGTCAACATTACAGGAGACGGGATAGCTGTGCCTGGCGTGGGCAGAGGGTTGTCGAAGCACAGGTGCCCAAGTGAAACTCAGGGTCTTCCCAGGAAATTTGAGGGCTCTCAGTGGTCCCTCTAAGAGACTAAGGAGTGTGGGTAAAGGACAAGGCTAATTCAGGGTGAGCAATAAAAACCCAAACCTTTTTGCAGCCACATTTGGAGAGTAGACCTAGAATGCCCCAGGAATGAAAAGCCAAAACAAAAGGTCTGACCCATCTTCTTCCTAAAAGCCCATGCCAGGGATTAAACAGCACACCCTGAAGCCACAGACAAGTCATAATACGCCCATATTTTATCTGGGTCATATTATGTGCAGCATAATTAATGTTTAAAAAGCATTTCTGCAATAAAACGTCTCTGGAATAACCAGCATGAATCACAAGGAAGCTGTGGCCGTGTTTAATTTGATTGCAGAAGAGATTTCTAGTTAGTGGAGCATGGCTGCCAATGGCCCCTTACTGGACACAGCTAAACACAGCCAAGTGATTACATTTCCAATCAGAGGCAGAGTCTGGGACTGACAAGTCCCCTGTGAGACCATTTCCTGGCCGAGAAAGCCCTTTGTTCCCTGTCTTGTTCTGCGAATGTGCTTTCTCCAACGTCTCCGATTACTGGGCCATTTACCAGCATCTCCAAGGAAGATCTTCGCATGACTCTGATGAAAGAATTCTCGGCTGAGACTGCCTGATGGCAGACCTCTGTTGAGTCGTTCTCTCAATTTGGTGAGCTGATGAAATGCATCAATTATCTCAATGCACTAAAGTTTGACAATTTCTTCATGAAATGAATATTTTAGTCCCTGCATAACAATGGAGGCAAAATGAGTTGGGAGGAGTGGGAAATTGACAGGCCAGAGTTTTGCAAAGAGAACCAATTTATCCTTGGTACAACAGACTCTTCCTCATCCATTCCTTCCTACTTCCTTCCTTCACTCCTTGGCTGCTACTTCCCTGAGAGCCTCAGATGTGGGTTGGGGGATGGGGAGGGGATGTTTGTTTCACCTATGAATTGGCAGATACATGATGGGACCTGATAGAAATAGGGATGATTTCTGGACATGGGAGACACGATGCACTAGGTCTAAAGAAAATAGTCCCCTGTCCCTGGCTTAGCTATGGACAAGCAGACAGATGGTCCAGTCTAGTCTTCTAGATTTCACTGCAGTGCCCCTTCTCATTGCTAATCAATGATTTGTAACTAATCAAAACATAGCTACTAAAAAATGAACTATCAGAAGCTGTATATCATCTACTCTTCTATACAAGTGTAAGTTGGATCAAGTTAATGGTTATCCCTACAATATGTGTGTTTTATACTTGCCTTTGAAGTCACTTTCTAAACAGGTAATGTTGCTTTGTGGTTAAGAACTTGGGCTCATGAGTCTGAATGCCTGGGTCAACCCTTGACAGCCATTGCTTCCACATCCGTAAGGCTGATCCTGTCCAGTAGTAGCCATTATACTGACATTTCCGCTCAAAGCACTAACTAGTAACCCCTCCAAGCACATATAATACTTAACAGTTTGCAAAATATTTTAAATGTATATTATATCATGGAACTTTCCCAGCACCCTGGGAAGATACTCTCCCATTTTTTCAGCCTTCACAATGGCAATGTGTCTGCCTTAAAGATTCCACTTCCTGGTTAACATCCAGTTATCCTTCAGATTTCAGCTAAGCGAATACTCCCTCCAGAAGACACTGTCCTTAACCCAGATGTAGCACTTGGAGCAATAAACCACTATTGTACCCTCATCTTCCCCTGCTGGAGCATCACTGGCACTTTACTGACTGCTTGCACATCTGACTTCACCCCAAAACAGAGGTTCTGTGAAGGCAGAGACTATGAGTATTTGCCCACCGCCACATCAGCCAGAGCTCAGCGCAATGACTAAACCTAAAAGGCATGTACTATTTCTTTAACACCTGCATTGTTTAATAAATTAGTTTGAAGATACAAAAACTGAGACCTAGTTATGGCCCAACATTTCCCAGCCTCCTTTCAGCAGGCAAGGCCATGACATTAGTTCAGGCCAATGGGCTGTGAGCAGAAAAAAACGTGTATCCCTTCAGGATCACAGCTTGAAAGAATGGATGCAGGTTCTTCCAGCTCCCTTTTCCCCTGGTGCAGTGATGGGAGCATCCACATGTCAAGAAGAAAGAGCCCTAGGACAGTATCATATCTTGAAAGAGAACTAATATGAAAAGAACTTATACAAGCAGAGTACTTCCTGTGACTATAAACCCATGAATATTTGAGGGGCTTATTACCACATCATAGCTTCATCCGACCTAATTTGAGGGATGTGTTGGTTACTACAGCATAGCCTAGCCTAATCTAATTCAAAAGATTTTTCAGGATGACACAACACAATGGTACCCAAACTCAGATCCCTTGAAATTATAAGTTAACCCTAAGTGAATGATAATGTATTGCCTTTAATTCCTTATCATCTTAATCTCCTTTTTTTTGTCCTTATATCCAAAATCCTAAAAGACAAATATCTCATAAACTACCTACACCAAAAATCTCTGGAGAAAATGACTAGCCATTTTCTCAATTTGTAAACATTCCCTGTGTATATTAGGTGGATACCTCTAGGCCCTACAACCACACTATTCACCCACAAAAGAAGCTTTGTGGTAGAAGGAGAATCCCTCTTTGTGAATGACGCTACTGTTCCTTTGTTCTGATTTGACTGGGTTGAGTCTCTTCCCTATGAGTAGGTGAACAGTCATCAGTTAATTTGCTAGGTAGTTTCCTCAGATGTGATTAAAGTACAATTATATTGATAATCAGCTCAGTGTGTAGTCAAAATGTTTTCTAACAACAACAGCAAAAAATATCCTAGTACATGGAAATAGGAGTCTTTACAGAGTAGTTAATTCATAGGCTAATGTCTCCTTGTACCAACTATGATTACAAAGAAGGGTCCTTCCTATGAAGTTAGGCTGTTGAAAAGGAGACAGACCAGGTGGGTGGGGATAAAGAGGCTGAATCTTTGAGTTGGGGCAAGGGTGGAAACTGGCCCCTTAGGTGTTTCATCACAGGGTAGTACAAGTCATGCTTCTCTGTACACTGCCTTTTTCCTTCTGCTCTGCAGGGCTAGCCCTAACCCTTTAGAAAAAGAACGCCAGCATTTAATAAGAACCTATCCTTCATGGTTACTTTTATACATTTCTCATTTAAGCCATCAACCCTTTGCAATAAGTGTTTACACGGTCCAGCATGTAGCACCTAGATGGTCTTTGGCAAGTCACTAAAGTGCACTGAACCTCCACTTTACCATGTATGAAATGGAGGAAATATCTACTGCCCCTGCAAAGCTGGAAAGGAGTCAAGCATTGGAGGATTTCCTGGGAAACACATTCTGAGACAAAGATTTACATTCAGAAAGCTTATTAGAGAGACCCTCAGGAACAACCCCTCTGAGGGAGGAGAAGGAGCAGGATTAGACAGCGAATTTGCACTGTGGTGCAGTTCCAGAATGACCTTAGTCAATCACACGGGAGCTCTAGGCCTGACAAGTCCTGCAGAGTTGTCTTAGATTGAGGCAAGGAGAGCAGGCCTCCGTGAACCTCCCCCTACACACACACACCAGTCTAAAACTCACTGAACATTGGCTGGTCACAGATGAGGGGCTTAATCTAGGACAAAGCAGTTCTCTATAGCAGGGCAATAGCAGGTGCAGGGGAGAGCTCTGCTGTAGCCAGGAAATGAATCAGTAGCCAGAAAATGAATACTTCATTCTTGAAGGGGGAAATAGATGGTAGGCCATAGCATTCACAAGTGGTAAATAAAACAGACAAGAGGTTTGCTCACACAGAGCTTATAATCCAGTGGTGAGAGGGAGTGAGATGAGTAAACAAAGAATTGATTCGTTACAACGCAACCGGTTGGATTATAGATGTACAGTGGTATCCATTTAGCATGGAGGAATATATTCCTGAAATGGAAGTGGTCACTACATTGGCACCATCTTGAGTCCTTATACTGAAGTTTATTTGGATGTGTGGCCTGTCATTGTACATGGCAAGTGATCTTCAAATTTTCTACAATATGACTTGCCACCCACCCATAATTTCTTCCACTGGATGGTCTCAAGCGAACATTGGACAATCCTCCCAAGTTTTTACCATGATACCATTATGTCAGAGGCCATCTGGCCTTCCCACAACTGCTGGGTCTCTGCCCTCCATTAACCTTAGCGTGAACTACAGATATTGTCAAAAGTGAATGCTAGCCTCCAATGAGATATGCTTCCTTGGGTTATCTGGACCGGGTGCAGCATCCTAACTGCCACACTTGGCCTCAGTCACTGGAGTCAGAACTTCTTTCCAGGACTCAAAATATACATGGTGGGAAGAAAGTCTCTCACAGAGGAAATAACATATGTTGCAAACGCAATCACTTCAGGACCACGCCGTAGGTGCTCACTGGAGGAGAACATTCCAGAAGAGTACACTGACATTCATTGGTCTGCCCAGCCCCCACCTATCAGTGACTGAAAGAAAGACATTAAAATGCAGGGCATGACAGGGGAGCGAGAAGGCTCAGTCAGTTGAGTGTCTGACTCTTGACATCATGGTCAGGTCATGACCTCACGTTTGTGCAAATGAGCCTCATGTTGGGCTCTGTGCTGAGTGCAGAGCCTGCTTGGGATTCTCTCTCTCCCTCTTTCTCTGACCCTCCCCAACATGTATGTGCATGTACATTCCCTCTCTCTTCTCTCTCTCTCAAAATAAATAAATAAACTTTAAAAAAAAAGTTGCAAGACATGATAAGGAAAAACCACACACACACACACACACACACACACATGCAGTGATGTAATGGGTTTTCCATATTAAAATATTTTATAATTTATATAAATGGCTTTGGAATGTATTTTAGAGACAAATAGTATTTAGCAGTGCTGCACAAGGGTGGCATTAAACAGAAAATGTTTACACAGGATGTATAGGAACTCCTAAAAGGGTGCCTGACTTAGACATGGGGAACAGGGAACATTTGCTGGTGGAGTGGAGATCTGAAAGGTGAGTGGGACTCAGCCAGGCTTGGCGGCGGGGGAGCCTATTTCAGCAGAAGCAGCAGCATATGCCCAGCCCGAGAGATGAGACGGAGCATTTGGCACGCTGGAGGGAAGAGGCTCGTGTGGGGGAAGCACAGAGGGTGAGAGGGGGACTGAGGAAAGGTGACGTGAGGATAGAAAGGGAGGTGGAAGTTTCCCTGAGGAGAAAGAGAAACCAAGGAGAGTGTTGAGCAAGGGGTGTAGAAATAAAATGCTGTGATTCTTATAAAAAGAATATTGAAAGCTCTGCGGCCCCTCCCTGAAGCCCTCAGAACCTCAGAGTGGTGCTGTTCTCAGAGCTGAGAACGCCTCCCCATCAACCCTATAACCTATTGGCACCACAAGAGCAATTGCCTAGAGTTTACAGCCTTTTACAGTTATAGCTCTTTGTGATTCCATATACCTTATCATTTCATATATATCATATACATACATTCATATATTTCATATACATCATCACAAAAGTCTTGTTACGTAGGCAGAGCAAACTAGAAATAGAGAATTCTTACACTTTACAGATAAAATTACATAAAGTGATTCCCATTATACAACTAATGAGCAGAACCAGAACACAAACCCAGGTGTCCTTATTTTGTCCAGGCTCTTTCCAGGCAGTTTCCAATGAGAACAGCCTTTCCTCAAACACAAAGGTGTTATTTTTTTCCTATCCTTTTTACTGTCATTGAAAAGTATTTTCTAAGGGTACCTGGGTGGCTCAGTTGGTTAAGTGGCTGACTTTCGATTTCAGTTCAGGTCATGACCTCACAGTGTGTGGAATTGAGCTCCGCATCAACCTCTGTACTGACAGCACAAATCCTGCTTAGGACTCTCTCTCTCTCTCTCTCTCTCTCTCTCTCTCTCTCTCTCTCTCTCTCTCCCCTCCTCCCCTCTCCTCTCTTCTCCTCTCCTCTCCTCCTCTCCTGGCCTTCTCATGCACGTGCTCTCTCTCTCTCTCTCTCTCAAAATAAGTAAACATAAAAGAAAAAGAAAAATAGCTTTCTAGAGCCCATTGAGAATGATGTATAAAAGAGATGAGAAGTAAAGTTCATGCTGGACCAAGAATCTCCAGACTAGAAATAGAAAATAAGCTAGCTTGTGAACCACTAACAGAGTCTAGTCTAGTCTGACTCTTGATATCATGCTCAGGACATGATCTCAGGTTTGTGTGACTGAGCCTCACATTGGCTCAGCACAGAGCCTGCTTAGGATTCTCTCTCCCAAGGGTTGCATGCCATAGGATCCCGTCCACATGACACTCAGGAAAGGGCAGTCTATGGAGAACAAAACGTATGAAGCACTGAGGATGATGCAGGCATTTTACGCTATTCAAACGGACCCAAAGGGAGTTAAGGCAGATGGTCTCCCAGGCCTTGAAGGGCTCCCAGGTTGTCTGCCACATGAAGTTTGACTGTTTCCTCATTTAAGAGACGTGATGATGGAATTACTGACCCCAGTTCTCTGCTATCCTGGAATCATATTATTCATCTACTTCTCTACCATGGCCTCACAGTGGGACAACAGTATGTCCCTCCACTTGACCTTGAGGTTGGTCATGTGAATTGCTTTGGCCAAAGAAATGTTAAGAGGCATCATACCAGCAGAGGTTTGAAACACGTCACAGCAGGGCTGCCCTCTTGCTCCCCTGCCCTACACAAGAGGAAACCCTGCCCTTGGCAGATGCAGTTCAAGGAGAATGAGAAACATGTGGCATAAACTTAACCCAGCACACAGCCTGGAGCCTAGCTCAGCCTAGAGTAGCTAAGCTCCAACTAACCCACAGATATAGAGTAAAAACTAAAAGTCTACTCATGCATACACCACTGAGCTATGGGGGTTATTTGTTATACAGCATTATTATGATGAAAGCTAACTGATACAGGAGATATACATACACAGTATCATCCCTTTGAAACAGGTAAGAAGTGGTCACATGCGCTTGGCAGCTGCTATGCAAAATTATTATCAGATGATATCAACTCCTCGTTTAAAATACATTAGTTTCCCCCTAAATCAGGAACAAGGCAAAGATGTCAACTCTTTCCCCTCCATTCAATATTATATTGGACATCCTAGACAGTAAAATATGGAAAAATAAGAAAAAAAGCATATGGATTGGAAAGAAAGGAAACTGTAATTATTTATACATGTCATGATGGAGTAGAAAATCACAACGAATCTATAAAAAATGCCACTAAATGTATTCATGAGTTTAGCAAGGTCACAGGAAACAAGATCATTGTGTAGAACTCAATTGTATTTCTATACACCAGCAATAAACAATTGGGAAACTGAATTTTTAATGTACCATTTTCAATAATACCCAAAAATATCAAATACTTAGGGATAAAGTTCACATAATAAATCTTAGATCCATATTCTGAACACTACAAAACATTAGTGAGAGAAATAAAAAATAATGATAAATGAAAGATATAGTATATGTAGAACAGAAGATTTGATATTTTTATTTCTCTCCAATTTGATCTAAAGATTCAATGCAATCTTAATCAAAATCCCACCAGGTTTTTGTTAAAAATTGGCAAGTTGGTTCTAGAAGTTATATGAAATGAAAAGCAAGAACCTAGAAAAAACTAAATAATTTGGAAAAAGAACAAAGTTGGATAACTCACACTACCTGATTTTCAGAATTACTATACAATTAGAGTAAGTAAGACATTTTCTGTAAAAAGCCACAGAGAAATATTTTAGACTTTGCAGGCCATATACTCTGTCACCACTACAACAGAGGAAAAGCAGTTATCAAAGATATATAAATAAATGGTTGTGACTATTTTCTAATAAAAACTTTATTTATAAAAATAAGTAGAAGCATAGATTTGGCCAAGAGGCTATAGTTTGCCAACCCTTATATTATGGCACTGGTGAAAATACAGACATATGGGTTAATGAAATAGAACAGAATTCCCAAAATAGACCAAAATATATGTGGTCAATCGATTTTTTTAAATAAACATATACTGGTAAGAATTGTGACCCACACCACACGTCAAAGTTAGATCATAGACATAAATGTAAATGGATCATTGAGCTACCTTTAGAACCTAAAACCACAAAATTCCTAAAAGAAAAATCTCTACAACCTTGGTTTAAGCAAAGATTTCTTAGATAAAACACAAAAACCATGAACCATAAAAGAAAAAAATGTTAAATTGGACTTTATAAAGTTTAAAATTTCTGCTCTCTGAAAGACAGTATTAATAAAATGAAGAGACAAGTCATAGACTGGGAGAAATATTTGCAAAACATACCACTGATAAAGGACTTGTAGCTAGAATACTTAACGAACTCTCAAAATTCAAAGAATAAAACAATACAATCTTTCTGAAATTGTCAAAATGCATTAACAAACACTTCACCAAAGGATAACTATGAATGCATGATAAATAAATACATGAAAAGATGCTCAATATCATTAGCAACTGGGAAACTGCAAATTCAAACCACAATAAAGAGCTACAAAAGATGTTTTTAACTGATAATACCATGTGCTGATAGAGATATAAACTAATAGCATTTCTCACTCATCACTAGTAGGAATGCAAAGCCGCTTTGGAAGAGAGCTGGCAATTTCTTAACAAATAAACATATACTTCATATATGATAAAACATTCCACTATTAGATATTTATGCAAGAGAAATAAAAACATGTCTACACAAATCCCTATATAAGAATGTTTATATCAGATTTATTCACAATCTCTAAAATCTACAAATAAATGTCTATCAACTGTGGAATGGATAAACAAATTGTGATACACACATTGAATTTAGTATTCATAAATAAAAAGAAATACACTACTGACACGTGCAATAACATGGATTGATGGCAAAAGCATCATGCTAAGAGAAAGAAGACAGACACAAAAGGTTACATGCTGTATGACTCCATTTGTATGACACTCAGGAAAGGGCAAAGTCTATGGTGAGAAACTGGGAAGGGAAGAAGGGCTCGACTATGAAAAGGGCACAAGAGAACTTTGGGGCTGATGTAAATAGTCTGCATCTTGACTGTGACAGGCTGGTACAACTATTATTTAGCTATTGCTAAAATCCACTGAACTTCTAAATGTGAATGTGACTCTTATGAAAAGTACAACACAATTATATCAAAGAACTTCTTGGTGTTCCTGGGTGGCTCAGTCTGTTAAGGGTCCGACTTTGCCTCAGGTCATGATCTCTCACAGCCCATGAGTCTAAGCCCTGTGTCAGGCTCTGTGCTGACAGCTCAGAGCCTGGGGCCTGCTTTCGATTCTTGTGTCTCCCTATCTCTCTCTGCCCCTCCCCTGCTCATGTTCTGTCTCTCTCTCCTTCAAAAATAAATAAACATTAAAAAAAAAATCTTTTTGAAGAACTCCTTGAGTCATTCCCCAATTCAATCAAGATTAAGATAGAAACACAGATCTTTAACATGGTCTCACTTTGCCGTTGGCACTATTATCTATGAATCTGCTCTGTCAACCACCTCAAGACTCTGGTTAATATGAAGACCTCCACCCCAGATCATCCGAATCAGAACCTTCAGAGGCTCTGTATTTTTAAGCAGCTTCTCAGGGCAATTCTGAAATCACTGAAAGTTGAGAATTCCCAGGGAAGAATGTCTATCTGATGATCTACCTGCCTTCTCAGCGCTGGGCCTTCCCCACCCCATTCGGTCTGCACTCCAGTCACACTGGCTTACTTCCACCCTGTTGAGGCTGTCCCCTAGCCTCCTGAAGCCCAGCACAAATGTCACCACCCAGGGACAACTTTCAGGACATGCCCCAAGTGGACCAGCACAACTGAATGCACGGCACCCTGCATGTCTGTTTCCCCGCACTTCTTGTAAATACTGCACTGGGACAGCTCATTCCCCTGGGTAGGCATGCTCTCTGAGGGAAGGGCCCTGTCCTATGCTGCTACCTACACATGTACCCAATTTACAGTATTAACACAACCAGCAAATTCTTAAACCGGACCTACCACGTATCAGAAACAATTCAGTTAATATATGGAAATATTAATTCACTTAATCCTCAGAAAAAAATCCCTATGAGATAGATCCTTTTATTAATTCCATTTTATAAATAAGGGAAGGCACAGGCAGGTTAAATAACTTGTCAGAGGCCTCATAGCTGCCAGATGAAAAGCCAGGATGCAAATCCAAGTATGGCCCCAGAGAACATCCCCAGAGTCACTATGTTGTGAGTTTAATATCTATCTGCTGAATGAGGAAGAGGTGAATGGATAGAAAAATCAAGCTGACAAATTAACAAGACCACTAGAATAAACTGACATCACAGCACAGCCCTGCTGGTCCCCAATCCCAGTCATCACCACCCGTTCTCAGACCCTCCAACCTCCACGCAGGCAACTCTTCAGAGGGAGCAGAGAGGAGAAACCTACACCATGTTTCTCAAATGTAAATTTGGAGGTTTTGTGTCTCAGAAATCTTGTTGTCATTGAGATGGAGAAGAGAACCACAAAGAGAAGGATTTGCTGTCAGAAAACCGACTCTCCAATAACCCACAAGCCCTACCACTCAACCACGTGTTTGCCTAAGGATAATCAAGTCCATTTTTCAGACATTTGAAAGAGCAGAGTTGCTTTCTCTAGACAGATAAGCAAGACAAAAACAAACTAATTTGTGCTTCCTTTCTTGATACTTGGATTTCTCTAACTGAATCAGTAGGCAAACTCTTAAGGAGGCTTTTGGGACATCAGAAGAGACAACAGTGATCACAGCTATGGTGACTGGTATCCAGTGGGACCACAGACCTACAGAGATGGGGGAAATGAGGTCAGGCCAAAGGCATGTGACACCGGACAAACAGTGAAGGTCCAGGGATGCAGAAGTCTTATCTGGCCTCCGTGGGTGGTCTTTTAGAAAGTTGTGCCATTTCTCGTCCTCATGTCACCCCAGAGTCCAGAGGTTCCCAAAGCTTTAGAAGGCTGGTTCTGGGCCCAGGCCCTGCTGGATCCAGGCAGGACCAGAGTATTACAAAATAGCATTTCTCCATCTTTCTAGTGCGCCACAATCAGGGGTTTTGTGTGGTAATGCAGAGTCTGACTTCTGATTCAGCAGGTATGGGCTGAGATCTAAGATGGTGCACTTATATAAAAGCTCACAGCTGCTGCTGAGCCTGACAGGTCACAGAGGTCCGCTGACTATAACAGAGGAGAGTCAACTCCAGGATATTTGAATGGGTTAAAAAAATGCACTTCTCTAAACAACTAAAGATATAAAATCAAAACCAAAAACATATCATACTTTATCCTGTTGTTTTACAGACACATGAATTTGTCTAACTGGGAAGTCAGTCAACCAGTGCTTAGTGGATGTTTTCTGAGCAATGGGAGACCCACGGTTCAAAATCAATCAGCTGTTATGATTATTATGGCCCAATTCGCTGTGGGTGGAAAAACTACAGCTTAATGGAATGAGAACACCACCAAACAACAGGAGAATATATATGCAGAGCAGCTCAAGGCCCAGCACAGAACCTTTGCACAGAGTTGTCCATCCCATTGGGCCTCCTCCATGGTCCTCAGGACAAAGACTGATATAAAGGCCAATAGACAAGGCAGAAAAACTTTTTAAAGAAATTTATCGATAGCTAGTTTAAAAAAAGTATTTGGATAAAGTTTGGATAAGATGAAATATAACTAAATAGACATTAGATAGATTAAATTACATAGATATAATTAAATCACAAATGAAGCAGAGAAGAAGGGGGGTTGTGGGGACATTTGAATTTCTGCCACATTTTCTGCAAGTGATTCCATATCTACCACCTTCAAGGACACACGAAATCACTCTGTAGGTGGGCTTGTTATTACCCTGTTCCCCAAATGAGGAAACTGAGTCTTTGAAAAGTTAAATGATCACTCACTATCACTCCAACCACTGTCCACTGGAGTCCTGTTCTATCATGCTGTCTCCAAGGGAAGCTAATGCACAAACAGAAGTCTCTGACTGCACAAGCACATCTATAAAGTCCTTTGTGGTTTTCCAAGTATCTTCAAACATGACGTTTTGTTTAAGATACAAGAAAATATATCAGAAATTAATTTCTCAAAATAGACTTCATGTGAAGACAAATTCATGGTGAGGGATCCAGCAATAAGCTCTAAAGGTACAAAGTAGAAAGAGATTTGGCATCATAACATCATAAGAGGGACATAGATTTCAATAACGATCAATAATAACATTGGGGAACTAACAGTGACTGAATGCCTAAGAATGCCAAACACTCTTAACAGTAACTGGAATGTCAAAAATTGTACCAAGGGCTCAAGGCACAATACCTTACTTGATTCTCAGAGCAAACCCAGAAGGCAGGTAACCAGTCCTATTATCCAAATGAGGAACTGAGGCCCAGCTAGCTCAGTACATTGTCTAAGATCACATGTTAGCACAAGATAGAGATAAGATTGAAACCCAGGTTTCTGGACCTCAGAGCTAGTATTCTTACCCACTGTATTCCTTGTGGATGAAGATGAGTTTTGAGGGAATGATTCATGGATCCAATCTTTTCTAAGACACTTTATTATTTTGCAACTGACCTGGGATGCCATGGATGCTCTAGGCTCAGTCCTTGGTGAAAAGGTTCACATAAGAGACCAGTGTATTGAGAGGCAACCAGAGGAAAGGAACAAGGCTCTGAGTCACAAAGTCAAGAATGCAGGTCAGATGGGGACAGAAGATTCCAAGAGTAAAGAGGAGATCTCCTGGAAGCTGAAGCCTGTCTCAGACCCTTATAACTTAAAGTACCAGGTGAGTTAGATGGCCTGCTCCCAGTTTCTATGTTACACCTTCTAGTTGCTTAAGGTATCCAACAAGTTACTCACACAGTCATTCGACAATGATTGGTTTCCTCATTGTAGGAGCCACTGGGCTAAGCATTGGGCTTAGAGCAGGAAACGAGATTAAGCCTCTAGCCTCATGTAATTTACACATGGTGTGGGAATGATACACAAAGCAAACAAGGACTTAAGACAATGTCAGGTATGGATAAGGACCCTGAAGAAAAACAAGCAAAAGTAAGAAGGATGAGATGGGCAGGAGGGTATTTATGTTTCTGTTGAAGCATAACACACAGAGAGAAGTGTATTCATTTATGCTGACCGAATGTTAACATGCTGAACACAAAAATGTTACAAGCACTCAGATCAAGAAACAGAAGACCATACTTTAGAAGCCCCCCAAGACCCTATTCCAGGCACAATCCTGGATGATGGGGGATAATTCTCCTGAAGACAGTGACATTAGAAGAGAGACCCAGAAAAAGGAAGAGGACAATGAGATGTGTGAGTGTGAGGAAAAGAGTATTCTGAGAGAAGAAACAGCAATGCAGAGAAAGAATGAACGAAAGGCACTTAAGGAATAGCAAGAAAGCAACTGTGTCTGAGTCAAAGTAGATGGATAGATGCCTGCAGGCATGGATACATGTATGGGTAGATGGATGGATGCATGTGTGGATGCTTGCATGTGTGGGTGGACACATGGATGGATGAAGAATGGATGAATGGATGGATACATGCATGCATGAATGCGTGCATGGATGAGTAAGTGGAAGGAATGACAGATGCGTGGACACATAAAGTGATGAATAGCAGATGACATCTAAAGAGAAGCAGGACCAGATCAGATGCATTTTGAAAGAAGGAGCTAGGATTTGATTCTAATAAGACTGGGAAACCATCAAACCATCAGATGGTCCTATCTAGGCACTGTGTGATCTTATTTGCATTTTCAGAGCTCAAGTGGAAGACAGATTTAAAATTGTTTTTTAACATTTTTATTTAAGAGACACAGAGAGACAGACCACAAGCAAGGGAGGGGCAGAGAGAGGGGGAGACACAGAATCTGAAGCAGGATCCAGGCTCTGAGCAGCCAGCACAGAGCCCCATGCAGGGCTCAAACCCCACTGTGAGATCATGACTCAAGCTGAAGTTGGATGCTCAACTGACTGAGCCGCCAGGTGCCCCTAAAGTGGAAGACAGATTTATAGGATAGACTGGAGCAGTGTTCCAGTGAGGGTGGCATCTTACCTCTGAGGTAGAGGAATCATACCACCTACTCCTGACGACTCCATCCCCAGACCTTTTCACTACCCATGTCAGATGGAAAGAGCCAGAACAGCTGGCAACTTTCCAGAAAGACACTATAGCCTTGGAGAGCCTTACAGACAGCCTAAGGGCCTGGTCTCAGTTATAGTTGCTCAGTGGTCAAGCTTGACAAGGCAAACACAGCACTTTGGCATCCTTTCAGGATAAACTCTACAGACTTCAGCATTCTGTCTTCAGTACCTGCAGGCCTCCACTACCTCCAGTGACCCTCTGGGTCACTCCTCCACTCAGCATCCCAGACCCCAAGCCCCCTGCCCCTTCAGACACTCAGTGTTCCTCTTCTCTGTGGCCCCCACCTTCACCTAAAAGCACAAGGAGCTGATGTGGCCATCAGCCTGGAGCCTTCACATCAGCTTGTGGACAATCTCAGCTTTCATAGCATAAGCCTGAGCTCCCTTAGTGTTCTACAAAATGCCTGTCTCCATTGGGAATCCCAGGCTGTACGAAATAAGACTGGAGAGGCCTGCAGACAGAGGGCTGTTTGCTGATGCTGGGTCCCTAACTGACCTGGACTTTGAACGACTCAGTGAAGACACTATGCTCTTGAAGTGTTCTGCAGGAAACCCCTCGGCTCATGGCTGCCGCTCTTCCTCCCCTAATCTAGCCTTTCCTCCCCCAGACTTGATCTCAGGACACCTCTCACCCCTCACCAACACTGGGGTCACTAGCTGCCTTCCCCTGGAAGCCTTCCCTGCTCCATCTGCCACCCTGAGCAAGTAAGGGGCAGAGAGGAGCACTTCAAGGATTCTAGAAGTAGGAAACCAAAGAGGGGTCTGGCCAGATGGGCTTCAAAAGCAATATTCTGATCTTCAATCTCGAGCCACTGGTGGGGAGTGACAGGACAGGGGAGCCTGGACATGGACTCAGAACTAGAATCTGTGTTTCAGAGCCAGGGAGGAGGCAGCACTCATGCTAATTAGTGAGAAGGAAGAAGCAACAAGGTGCAGTAGAAAAGCTTAGGTTGTCCGCATAATCAATGCTAATTTTCCTAATTACCGCTCACTACAACAATGCTAAAGCGTTATCACTAAATATAATCTCAAATTAACTTTGTAGTAAGTTCCATTTGATTATAATGGCAAATTCTAGATATGTCCAAGGAGTGATTACAAAGTACTGAGTGGTTCCAAAATTAACTCTTAAAAAGCATACTCTTTGCTGGTAGGCCAGACCTCAGATACACAGGCTCTGAGCACTCACTTCTCATGTTATGATCGTGGGGCCTGGATTTTCTCAGGAGGCCCCCATTATAAAATTCCCCATCCCAGGGGCACCTGGGTTGCTCAGTCATTGAGAATTCGACCCTTGATTTCAGCTCAGGTCATGATCCCAGGGTCATAGGACTGAGCTCCATGCTGGGTTCCATGCTGGGTAGGAGCCTGCTTAAGATTCTCTCTCTCCCTCTACCCCCTCTCCCCTGCTCATGATCTTTCTCATAAATAAATAAATAAATAAATAAATAACCCATCCCTGTTGCCCTCATGACTATTCAGATATTAGCCAAATTATGATTCTCACTTTTAGTTCAGAAGTATGATCACCAGCCTCTGGTAGAGAGGGTTGATACCCAAACTTTAGAGGGTCTGAGAACTCACAAGTCAGGGTAGCCCTGTTGTCTTTGGAACACTTGTCTTTTCCAGTCTGGCTCAGGGCAGGCTCCTGTCCTTGCATAAGAACAAGGAGATGCTTTTATGCTCTCCTAGGTCTGTGATAAGATACCGACTCTTCCTTTAAGGTTAGCATTTGGAGACTTGGATATTCCATCTCAGCAAAATCCAAGAATGTTAAGTCCCTTATCCTCAATAAGGCATGCGCACATTCAGAGGCATAGGATTACTAGTCCAGGTAAGGAAGGTTGTTGTAGCAACGCCATTACCCTGAAGTGTAGCTAGAGGTCCCTGAGGGAACCGCCCTGTTGCCAAGGCAACAGCTGAAAGACTCCCAGCCTGACCCCATCCAGTCTGGGGGGCCATTTTGTAGGCAGCAGGGATTGCCTTACCCACAATCATCTCAGCCTCTAGAGCATAAACTGAATCTGGTCTGTGGGCCAATACGTATCACTCAGTACAAAAAAAATTCCACAGTCACACATGTGGGTCTCATTCAGGACACAGAAGCTCCGAGTACTATCCAAAAGCTGGAGCCTGCCCCACTCAGCTTCCCCCAGAATAGCCCACTGGACCGTCACAAAGTGCTTTAAATTTTTTTCAATGTGTTTTATTTATTTTTGAGAGACAGAGAGAGACAGTGTGAGCAGGGGAGGGTCAGAGAGAGAGGGAGACACAGAATCTGAGGCAGGCTCCTGGCTCTGAGCTGTCAGCACAGAGCCCGATGCGGGGCTCGAACCCACGAACTGTGAGATCATGACCTGAGCCAAAGCTGGACGCTTAACTGATTGAGCCACCCAGGCACCCCTCACAAACTGCTTGAAAGCTGAGAAAAAACTCGCCTGAATTCTAGGCAGATAGAGACAAAACATTGTTTGCAATCTCAAGGGACAGATGTAATATCATTATATCATGCCATAATGACTATCATTTATTAAGGGTCTGCTTAGGGCCCATAATGGGCACGGGGGATGGCACACATTGGCCCAGACCCCATCTCTTTAAAAGCGTGGATTTACACTTCTGAGGTCACCCTGAAGGAAACTATTTACATGGTCCTTCTATTCTTGTATGTTTATTAAAACCATTCATCTGCTCAAAGTAAATATTTAAAATGTAGCACTTTTGTACAACTTTGAAATTTCATTTTTTTAAACATACCTGGAGGCTCAACAATGTGAAGCTTCCAGCCTCTAGAAAGCTGAGTTCTTGTCCCTTTATGTATTAAATGCACTGCCTGGGGAGCACCTGGGTGGCTCAGTCCATCAACCCTCTGACTCTTGATTTCCGCTAAGCTCATGATCTCATGGTTTGTGAGTTCAAACCCTGCATCTGACTCCAGGCTGACAGCACAGAGCCTGCTTGGGATTCTCCCTCTCACCCTTTCTCTTTGCCCCTCCCCTGCTTGTGCTCTCACTCTCTCTCTCAAAATAAATAAGCATCTTTAAAAATTTAATAAAAAATAGGGGTGCCTGGGTGGCTCAGTCAGTTGAGCGACCGGCTTCGGCTCAGGTCATGATCTCATGGTTTGTGGGTTCCAGCCCCACGTCAGGCTCTGTGCTGACCTCTAGCTCAGAGCCTGGAGCCTGCTTTGGATTCTGTGTCTCCCTCTTTCTCTGATCCTCCCCTGCTCATGCTGTCTCTCTCTCAAAAATAAATAAAAACATTAGAAAAAATTTTTTCAATTTAATAAAAAATAAATGTACTGCTTGGCATTTTAGGTGTATTATTTCTAATCCTCACAACAAAACTGGGCATTCAGAGTATTATTATTCCTCTCATACAGCTGATATTGAGAGGTGATATGGAGAGAAACCTGGTTTCTGTTAAACAGATGAGGCTGTGAGGTGGGTGAGAGGATTTCTATTCTGTAGGTGGGGTTGGGAGACGGATCATAGTACTTCTTTACAGAGACGAGGAGACAGAAACCCAAGAGAACTTAGAAGCTCGCCTAAGAGCACACAGTGTGGACGGATGAGGACTCAGAGCTAAAGAAACGGTAGTGGGGTGTGCAGCCCAGTTTCTGCAGAGCAGGGCCCCGCAGCCCTGGAGAAGCCTGATGCCCACCCCTGGGAAAGAGGAAGCTGCCCGCAAACCTCCGTGGAGGCTCCACCCCAGCGCCAGCCCGTGTCTTTCTGCATATGTCCCCTGGGAATCAGCAGTGCACATGCAGCTCTCCGCCACCTCCCTCAATCCTGGCACCTGTCACAGAGGACTTCCCCTAATGGATGGGACGGGCCCTGGGCTTTCAAAGCAATTTTGAAAAATGAATCTGAAACGGTGCATGTCAAGGTTGCAGACAGTGATGCTTCAGTGACAGGCATCTGTAATAAAGTGACAGTGCAGCTGCTGGGCCAAGCGCAGGCAGCTCAGAAACCTCCCTCTGGTTGCTGGCAATACTCAAGGCACCACCTACAGAGTGTGGCCAGTGCCCAGTCCCAGAGTTCTATGTACCAGCATCTCACCAGGTAAGGAGAGCTGGCCTCTGCTTCCAAGCTGCAGCAGGACAGTGACTGCTTTTCTATACTGCATGCCACAGGAAGTCACACATGTCACACCCTCCTGAGCAGGGTGCAGTTCCGGGTCTCCTGCAAGCCACAAAGTCACAAAGCAGACCTTATGCACCTTGCAGCAATGACTCCAATATTTGCCAGCTGCTACCTGAGCAGCCTGGAAATCCCTGCTGTAGGGGGGCTGGGTATGGGGAAGACAGGAGGATAGAGATCCATACTAGCCTTGTGCATGTCGTCCAGTTTCAGGCTGGCTCCGAATTACAAGCTGAGGAAACAATAGTACTTTTGTCTGTTTGTTTTTTTTTGTTTTTTTTTTAGCTCTACACCCTGTTTCTCCAATAGGCAGCAGCCTCTCCCATAGCACTCAGGTAGGGGTTCTCAGCTGTATTCTGGGGAACCTTGGGTCCCCCTAGAGATGCCCAGAGGTACCCTGGGGAGGAGAATGAGAGAAGGTCAAGCAGGCAGTGTTCCAGGGTAGACACATCAAGTTCAGTTTGGGCAAACTCGCTTTGATCTGCATCTTACACTGGGATTTTGCGAAAGATATTCTTTGCCAAAAGGGTTTCATTGTCATTTTTTAAAGACATGGAAAGGAGAAAGAGGTAGAATAAAAGAAAGCCACTTAAGAGCCATCCACATGTGTCCCATCTGAAGAGAATCCTTCCGTGGAGAGATGGATGTCTTTCCAGGAAGAGGAAGGTAAAAAAGTGGATATCAGGACTTTAATTTGAAACAATCTCCTGGAAAGAACCAACAAGGTCTGTTCTCTCCCATTTGACCATCTTCAGTAGAGCCGAGATCAGGGGTCTCAGACTCAAGCACCTACAAGGTCCAGGAAGGAAGTGTACAAAGAGAGGGGTCCTGTGGGGGACCTGTGTTTTGCATTCAAAAGTTGCTACACGGTTCCTCTTGGGTGTTGTCCTGGAGAGAGGAAAGCCAGTATTGCCAGACCTTCTGGTTTCACAAGAGAAACTGGAACTCAAAATTGTATGTGGCTTTTCCAAAGATTATATGGTAGCAATCTTCCAAAAACAAAAACAAGAAAAAAAAACATCAAAACACTTGGTGGACCAACAATCACATGTGTGTGGCCTCCTGCTCCAGAGACCAGGAGCAGACAGACCGGTTATCGTTTGGGGGGCTGGAGAGGAGGCACTCCCCCTGCCGTGGACATGGAGGAACAGGGCCACTGCACTCAGAGATGAGGGCGCACACTTCAGATCAGCCCACGCCTGCACATCTCCCTCCACCCCACCGCATCCTACGTACGTCTGATCAACTCTCTCTCCTCCTTTAGCTCTCCACACAAAAGCCCAGTCTTCAGCGCAGCCCTTCTTTGCCTCTACTTCCTCCCAACTAGCTCAGAGGCCCCAGTGTAGCTGGCCCCTCAGGGCAACTCCCAGCACTGTTCTTTCCCAGCAATTAACACAATTTATTTTTATATCTTCGTTAGGTTTTTGGAAGAACAGCTCCACAACATCTCCCCCTCTTAACTGTAAGCTCCAGGAGAACACAGGCTGTACTTTTGGCTCTCCACTATGAATTCCCCACACTTCGCACAGCACCTGGCCCGCGGCTGGGGCACAGATCTGCATGGACTTGTAAATAAATTAGCACAGAGAACCTTGAACCACTAGTCACCATCCTAAGCATCTGCTGGAAACACACAAGTTCCCCTGCTGACCTTCACTTTGCATTCCCTATAAACTCTGCCCATGTCCCTGCCCTTAGGGCGAGGGTTTAGAACTGGGGATACTGAGGCTCAGGGTGGTCAGGTGATTTGCATGAGTATATAAGCAATGAACTGTTGAGTCAGCTTTGGGGGAGGGGGGGCGGTCACTCTTGACCTCCGGTAAGAGCTACTGGAGGCCTCCCTAGCGTCCCCCGCCTGGAGCAGAGCCCCACAGTGACCTCTAATTGCCAGTCCCTGTGCTGTGACTAACGCCGTTTACAAGGGGAATTTCTTTTCAGAAAAATCTTACCTTGGGCTTCTGCCCCTCCTGAGCGGCCTAGCTCACGCCACAGAGATTTACCACACTGAGCGATGCGCGGCCTGACGTTACTCCTTCGTACCCCACCAGGAGATTTCAACAACTCAGTCACAGCGTACCTACAGGAATTTAGAGCACAGCTGTTGCTTCTGGTCAAGCGTCTTCTCCTGTTACCTCGTCTCCCCGACCACTGAAACCCTCTGGATGGAGGGGGTGGGGCAGAGAGCCGCAGGACCTCAGACAAGTGGAGGAGCATATCGGACGTGCCCCTCTCGGCTCCGGCGCAGAACGTCAGCCACTGAACAGGCCTTCTTCCAGCCCCCAGCCCAGAGGTCGGGAGGGGCAAAGTGAACATGGTAATTTTTCTAAGTGTCTTATTAAATCTCTGTCAAGTGGCTGAACATCTGTTTTCTTTTCTGCTTGTGTTTTGAGGAACAGATCTAGCCTGAAATCACGGGCCTTCAAGGGACCCCGGTTCATGTATAATCATACCAAAGCTTTCTCTCAGGCTCTTGCCAAAGCAATTAGCAAAGCTGCTTTTAACCAATTAGGCCCATCTTTTCAGCTCCCTGAGGCAGAGGCTGCCGCCTCCCTCCTCACCGCTTGGCCTCCATGGAGGCCATTTCAAAAGGCACAATTTGAACCAATTACGTCTGTCTTGTTATTATAATCATTAATCATCATCACCCTAATGACAGCTAATAGGCTGCTTCAAATCCCTTTCTGGAACATGATGGGGGCCTACATAAATAAAATTAAAAAAAAAAAAAAACAAATATTTTGAAGAGGGCTTCCAAGTTCTGCATGGCCTTTTCACACGCGCAATCTTGTTGGGTCTTCAGTGCTATGAGATGGGTTGTTAACGGGAAAATAAAAGCCAGCCTTCTCCTGCCTCTCAAGTTCCTCAGGCCACAGCCAGTTATTAAGTCACAAGCAGCAATGGGTGACAATAAGAGGGAGCCCACGGTGCAGTAGGGTGCAGAGACAAGATGGCGAAGGCTCATCAGCACGGCACGCAGAAAGCGCCCAGGATGTGATGCGGATTGAGGAGCAGCCGCAGTAATGATGAGGAGTAGATCTTGAGCTCATGCCTGCGTCATGACCCGAGCTCTCGCCCTACTTGCTCCATGTCCTTTAATCCTCCCGGCAACCTTACAGGTGGATACTTTCATTCTAGTGCTTTCTAGTTGGGATACATAAGGCAAGGAGAGCTCAGTGTATTGCCTAAAACCAAGTAGCTACTAAGTGCTAGGTGAGCCCAGGCAATCTGGTTCCCAAATGAACAGACTAGCAAAAATATTTTTTCACATAATATACATTATAAATACATCTCCCCTGACCCTTCTGACAGTGCTCTGAGGTGGTATGGCCCTCTCCTTTGGGACCTGAGGACTCAGGGCAAAGGGCAATGCAGACCCCGTGAGGCAGAGCTAGGACTCAAGTCCCCTGCTGCTGCTTCCCCTGCTGCCGCCTTAGCCCAGACCTTCCATGCCTGCTTCCAGCTAGCGCGCGCTGCCCAGCCCCCTCCTCAGCACTGTGCCTGGAGTCTTCCAGCCCCATGTCTGGCCTTCAAAACTTCTGACTACATGAAACTCAGGGTGCTGACTGTATCTGGTTTCCATGAGGTGACATTCCATCTAGAAGAGCAGCCAGCCAGGTAGCAGGACTGGGCTCAGGTTAGTGCCTCCCTGTAGGGCATACGGTGCTCAGCGCACAGAGGCACCAGCACCAACACCAAACTCAGCTGCTCCCTCCATCTCCATACCCAGTCCCTTCTCCAGTGTCCCCATTGCTACCTCTGTGCCCATTTTCTTTTCAGTTCAGAATGTTTTCCAGCTGCCGTGTGACCAATTGACCTCGTTTGACTTAAAGGGAGAAGTGCAACAAATGAGTTAAGAACTGGAGGCTTGGAGAAAAACGCTAAAGCCAAAGCCTGGCTCAGCCATTTACCTCTTTAGGTCTCAGTTTTCTCATCTATAAAATGGAGACAGTAATAATACTTCCCTGACATGACTATTGCAGAGGCTAAATGAGATACCACCTGAAAACAGCTCAGCACAGTACACGGCAGAAAATAAGCACTCGACAACGACAGCTAGCTTCAGATCTATGTTGCTCTTGACAAGTCCAACCCCCGAAGTTTCCTTATATTACCCAGCAGCTCTGGTGGGGGAGTGTTCTAACTCACTAGAACATTTGACATACATGATCCTCCCCGTTCCACGAGGTTGGCCGGTCCACAGCTAACCTCTTCAGTCCAAGCTGGTCCGTGGGACTATAACCCTTCATTTGCTGATTACACGTAGACTGCATGCCCCTCAGAGAATGAAGCCCCCAGGGGCGACAGCATTATCCAATTGGATCCAAACTGTTTGAGAACCAGATATTCAGATCCTGTAGCTTTTGGGTAAACAAAACTGCTCTGTAGAGATTGGACCATCAGTTTCTTTTGTTTTAATGTTTATTTATTTTGAGAGAGAGAGAGAGAGGGAGAGAGAGAATCCCAAGCAGGCTCCGTGTGGTCAGCAGAGTCTGATGGAGGGCTCGAACCCACAAACCCTAAGATCATGACTTTGAACGGAGATCAAGAGCTAGATGCTTAATGTACTGAGCCACCCAGGCATCCCTGGACCTGCAGTTTCTAAGTGCCACCCACAGGGCAATTCTCACAGAACCAGAGCTTCAGGTCTGGGTCAACACGACGGAACTCATCTGACCCAGTTCACTGGCTTAACATACCCTAATCACTCTGTCAATGGTGGCGCCTTCCAAAGACATTTTTCATGATAAAAAAAAAAAAAAAGGCATAGAATTTAGTTACTCTAAGAGATGCAACCAAGATAAGGCTCCTGGTCAAGACCCTCCCACGGCCCCCAGCTGCCTATGGCAGTACCTCTCCAACATTCTGTTCACCAGATCCCTTTGCAATCTTTAAAGAATACAAGGACCGGGCGCTCCTGGGGGGCTCGGTCAGTGAGTGTCCACCTTCAGCTCAGGTCATGATCTCACAGTTTGTGGGTTTGAGCCCTGCGTCGGGCTCTGTGCTGACAGCTCAGAGCCTGGAGCCTGCTTCAGATTCTGTCTCTCCCTCTCTCTCTGCCCCTGCCCTGCTTGTGCTTGCTCTCTCTCTCTCTCTCTCTCTCTCAAAAATATATAAATATTTAAAAAGGTCTAAAAAAAGATTATTAAGGATCCAGAGGGCATTTGTTTACAAGGATTATATCTACCAATATTTGCCATTTTAGAAATTAAAACTGAGAAATTTTTAAATACTAATTTAATTCCATTAAAAACACAAAAATAAACTTTGAGTGGATCTCTACACATGCGTGATTTTGTTATATCACACATTAGGTTATTTGGAACGTACTGGATCAAGAAGTTAACGCATTACCACTGCTTTTACTCCAACAGTACAAATATCAAGACAAGTTATGAATTGAAATTATTATGAAAAATATTTTGATTTCATGGACTGCTTCTGAAAGCATCTCAGGGAACCCCCCTCCCCCAAACCCTAGTTCCGTGCACCACAGTTTGAGAACCGCCAGAATCTAGTGACTAAAGAGAGTCTGCTTTGGAGTCAAGTATAGTCAGCTCTGCCACATGCTAAGTTCATGACCCTGGACAAGGGGCATCCTTCTCTCTGAACCTCCTCTATAAAACAGGACTAACAATAGTTCCTATTTTGTAGGACTGCGGTTAGGGTCACCTGAAATATGTGAAGAGCTTAACACAGTACCTGGCACAGGGTAAGGTGCCTGATAAATAATATATAAATTTTAAGAAAGTAAATGGTTACGATATGATATGAGTGTGGATAGAGGAGGGCGCACAATACGGGCTACGAGGGGGGAAGCGGCATTTTATTCTACTTTGTGTGATGTGTAGATGCACGCCAGGCTCCTCTTTCTATTTCAGGATCCTGAAGGAGAGGCAAGGACTAAGCACTCTGCTGAATTTACATGCATTTTCAGGGAGACAGAGGCCTTATTTAACCCACAGAGCCTCTCGGTGCCCATATGTAGTTAATGCTCATTATCAAATAAAAAATAAGTAGCAAAAAGGCAGTAGTTTAGCTCAAACATGCATTTTCATTTGGATATGGATCTTTTTCAGATTTTTTGTCTCTTGTTACATTAACTATTCATCCATTACACCTAACTGACACTAATATTGCTTTCGCATGCTGAGGGGAGACTTCAAATTTAAATACTCAAAGTTCTTAGAAGTCTCCTTTGCTGTAAAAAATAATATGCCTTATTCTTTCAGAAGTCAGATCAAAGTAAAGAGCAAACCTTTCCTCTAAAAACCAGCAGCAGCTTCCTCCAGAAAAGACAGCCACGCACATCTCTGCACAGTTGAAAAGCAAACTAACAGTGTCTGGTTCAATACAAGACAAGAGAGAGTGACGAGCCGCCCGTGTGTTGAAATATGGAAGTGCTGCCTGGCAATGACTCTACAGGGGTGCCTGTTAGCCCTCCCTGCTCACGCAGACTGCTGGTCCTCACACACCAGCCTGCTGCTCACCTGCCCCCAGGCTCTGTGGCTCCCTGTGGTCATGCCTGTGGATCTGGACTTCTCTCTTTATCTGCCTCTTCAATTGTCCAGCACCCCTCCTAACAAAGGAAAACCTGCACCTCACAGATGAGTTGTGGGAGAGTTGGCACACGGGGCACAAGAAGAAAACTGGAATTACTTTTAGAAAATGCTTCAGCCTCAAGCTGACCCAGACAGAGATGTCCCACATGGGACCATCAGTAGGAGAGGAATGCAGTTCTGTTTTTCTCATAAACAAAGTGGTAAAAGTAAAATGTTTGGGCAGGAACAAATGAGGTACTTCCCCCTCATTTTCCCACCCACAGGCAGGCTTTTCCAAGAGGCAGGAGCTCAGGGCTTCTCCAACATCAGGGTGCTCAGACTCACCTGGAAAGCTTGCTAAAATGCAAATCCCCTGGCCCCACGCCTCAACTGATGCTAAGAGAGAGCCTCCAGGTTGCCCTTGAAAGTATTCTCTAAGGACAGATACCACATGTTTGCACTCAGAGGTCTAACAGGAGAACAGGAGAGACCTAATGGAGGACCAGGAGGAGGGGAAGGGGGAAAGAGAGTTGGGGAGAGAGAGGGATGCAAAACCTGAGAGACTATTGAATACTGAAAACGGACTGAGGGTTGAAGGGGAGGGGGGGAAAGAGGTGGTGGTGATGGAGGAGGGCACTTGTGGGGAAGAGCACTGGGTGTTGTATGGAAACCAATTTGACAATAAACTATTAAAAAAAAAATGAAAGTATTCTCTACCAATATGGATTTCCAAGCTACTAAATGCCAAACAAAATTAGTCATGTATACATGTCATTATATATACGATATATATATATAAAATCATTTCATGTATGTATATATACTAATCATATATATATATTAATATGTTGTTATATATGATATGCAACAAACTTGGCTTCCACAGAGCTTAAATTCTAATGACACAAGTCAAATAATCAACAAATAAATAACCTGTGTGATATATGCAGGGGTTCATAGCTGCATTAGTCATAATAACCGAAAAATGGAAACAATCGAAATCCTCATCCACAGGAGATGAAGACATAAAATGTGATATATCCATACCATGGAATATTATTCAGTAATAAAAAGGAATGAAGTACTGATAACATGTTACAACGTACATAGACCTCGAAAACATTATGCTAAGTGAAAGCAGACAGACACAGAAGGTCACATGTATTGTTTAATTCCATTTATAGGATATGTCCAGAAAAGGAAAATCTACAGATGAAAGTTGATCCGTGCCTGTCAGGGGCTGGGGAAGAGGAGGAAAGAGGAAGTGACTTTAAACAGGCATGAGAGGTATCTTTGGGTGATAGTAAGTTTCTAAAACTACAAAGTGGGTATGGTTATCCAACCATATCCTTCAGCTTTGTGAGACTGGACAAACATCACTACACAAATGTCTGTGCTTAGGCCTCGGGAGTAGGCTGAGCCACGCTCTCTGTGTCTGTGCTTAGGCCTCTGAAATAGGCTGAGCCACACTCCCTGTGTCTGTGCTTAGGCCTCTGGAGTAGGCTCACGAGAACCCTATAAAGAGGCTGTAGTCAAGCACAGTGTGAGAGGGAGACTGGTGAGCTCAGAAATGGCACATGCTAACCCATCCATCAACCCACACCTCAGAGGGGAAGAGCACATAACTGTCAGAAACATGATAGAAGGGACACCTGGGTGGCTCAGTCCATTAAGGACTCGATTTCAAGTCATGATCTCACAGTTCGTGGGTTCAAGCCCCGCATTGGGCTCTCAGCTGACAGTGTGAAGCTTGCTTGGGAGTCTCTCTCTGCTCCTACCCCATTTACTCTCTCTCTCAAAATAAGTAAACTTTAAAAAAAAAAATATATATATATATAAGAGCCAAATGGCCATGAAATCAAGTGCCTATCATCTGATGTGCCCCTGTTACTTGGAGCTAGCATAATAACATAAGAAGAATTAAGACTCATGCAGAGGCTAAAATTTAACAAGCCCACCCTATGTGCTGGGCACTATTTTAAGCTTTTCATGTATACGAACTCATTTAGTCATCATAGCCACTCTAGGAAGTGGTATCATCATAAGAGCTAGGGTCCTGTCAGGACACAGATGGCACATCCAAACGAGGTGATTGAGGAGCGCTCCATAAAAGGCCATTTACAAAGGTGTAGGCAGTGTCCCAGGGGCCGGCAGGCACTGGTGTGGCACTCCAAGGCTGGCATCAGCAGGAAGCTATCACTTCCCTGGGTCTGAAAGAACTTGCAAGGGGAGGAGGAGGGACCAGCACCTGGAGGAAGCCACCCTAGCTAGGAAAGGGAATGAAACCTACTCACAGTGACCCAGGAAGAAGGGACCTAGGGGAAAAGATTCCCCGACCTCGTTCTCTTCCCTTTCTCCAACTTCCTGCTGACCATTCCATTAACCATTCAGACTCCACAGAATGAGGAAGCCCACTGATGCAGCCCATCCATATAAGTCAACCTCCTCAGCACAAGGAAGGATGAAGGGTAGAGAATGAATCTGGAGGGATAAGTGGGAAATATCCACTGTATAACAATTATCATTCGCTCTTGACAAATAAGGAAACTGAGGTCTGAAACAGCTGAGGAACATGTCCCAGGCTCTACGACTCAGAAGCCAGATTCCTAATCCAGGGGTCCTAGTGACCCTGAACCACCACCTCTAGGCTGCAAGTGTTTCCCTCCAACCCCAATCAGGGTCGAAAATGGTCAACAAACAGGGCTCTCAGGTTCCAGGACCAGGGGAAGCAGTTGTGCCCTCGCATATCATGGTAATCCAGAACTAAGAAGAGCCCCTGTGACCCTGAATGCCCCACAGGCACCCACACCCAGATATTTTAGTCAAGTCGCTCCCAGGGTCCCAGCCCATGGACAAAAGCAGCCCAGATGTGTATATCAGTCGTTCAGCCACACCACTGAATGTGGCACGAACACCTATCTCTAGGCACAAGGCTTTCAGTGAAAAATATTTTAGGCTCTTCCAAGGGGGTGCTGGTTTTCTGCCACCTTCTGCACTTTTGAACTGTTGGGGAAGCAAAGTCCCTGCGATTCCTGCATGTCCTTCAGGCTCAGAGAAAGTACCACCTGGGGAGATGTTTCAATTTATACGGTAAAATCCTCTCCAACCCTTAAAAAAAAATAAAAATGCCTCTCCCTGTTCTGATTTGCAGCAATTTGCAGAATCAGTAGGTGATGAAATGGGCCATGGGGTCCCTGAGTCACCTGGTTATGAGGAGTCTCCTTCATTTGACCTCTCAGACCCCACAGACTGGGCCTGCAGGGTCCCAGAGCTATCCTAAGAAGACCCAGAGACAGATGCCACCCAGGAGTCCCCCAGCTGGAGGGTTCTGCCCCTTGAGGCCCCAGCAGCCCCACAGGAGGAGCAGGCAAGGTGGGCCTCTTGGCAGCAGTGAGCTGACAGCTAGCTGAGGAGTGAGGCTGACGTGGAAAGCAAAGCCTGTCTGCCCTTCCAAGCCTTTGTTATCAAACAGCTCCTACGGAGCGGCTGCGGAGAACACATCAGTACAAATGCAGGCAGCCTTTCAGAAGGTAGACACTAGGCCTGCCATTAGCCGAAGTCCTAGGGGCTCTGAGCCCATCTATTTCATCTTTGACTTCCAGCTTTATTGTTCTGTGATGAGTTGGAAGGGACCACTCTCCCTGTGTCCACCTCGTCTGCCTTCTCAACCATGCACTGCGATGGGCTCTGCCCCCGGCAGGTTGCAAAACCGAGCCAGCTTTATGATTGCTCTCTCCCTGTTTCCCCAGTCTGTGGATCTTTCTGTCCCAAATAAATCAATGTTACTATTTCTCCTTTTCCTCCTCACTCTCCGCAGGCCACCACTCAGGCCATTTCTTTCAGATAATGAGCCGGGCATGCTCATGAGCTGGGCCTGTGTGGGACTCAGTCCGGGATGGAAACAGAGGCTTTCTGAGCTGCTGCTCACATCTCCCCCTGGCTGGGCCCATCGCGGCCATTTCTCTTCTGCATGATGTATGAGGAGGAATGTGGGGCAGGGCAGGGCAGCGAGGGTGGAAAGAGCAGGTGCAAAGGCCTCATCCTGAGCCATCTAAGTGGACTTCCCAGTCAGCCCACAAAACACACTCCATCTTTACGTCAGCAGGCCTCTAATACCATTTCCACTTCAGAGTTCAAAAGGAGGATTCTAGAAGCCATTTGGCTGGATGGTTACCAAAACAGAAACTCAAAAAGAAAAATCCTCCATGGGATCCCAATACATAAAAGAGGGAACTGTAGTTTTGTATCAGCTGATATTGACAGGACGGCCCAGAACCCTCCCCTGCTTGCTCTCCCCATCAGTACCACAGGCCACCCAGGTATCCTCTAAAAGCCTCAAATTTGGAAATTGTGAGTCAGCCCTTCAATAGAGATGAAATCCTCTCTTCAGAATTTCTAGCATGTTCTCAACTCTAGTCTTTTGTGGCTGCATCAGTGAGTCTGTTCCTGCCTGGCATCCATCCACTGTTCTCCTTGCAGTAGCTGGTACCAAGCCAGCCTGGAGGCTCTGCCCTCCCTCTGGGCACCCCCTGCCACACGACTCCCAGTAAGGAGGAGCCGGAGTATGGCAGGGTCCCTAACCCTGTGCTCTCCAGCCCCCTGCTTGGCCTTTAATGTCCAAAAAGGCTCCCTTGACCTGCACATTGACCAGCTCCTCCCCAAGGTGAGAATTTCCTAGAGCCCTCTGCCTGCATTTAAATCCCACCTCTGCTCCTTTCTAGCTACAAGATCTTTGATAAGTTAACCACTCCGTGAATCAGTATCACCATCTATAAAACAAGGGTAGCAACCCATCCAACTGCATGGGGTTCTTGGGAGAATCAACAGGGTCAATATAGCACACTTTTTTTTGTATGTCCCAAGCACATGGTAAATGCCCAGAAATTATCACTCTATTGTGCTCACCCGATTTTCACCCCAGACCTGGCACTCAAGATCTAGCAGGAGCTGGGCCACCAGGCAGTTCTCTACCTCCCTGTTCCCACGGGCACACTTCAAACCACACTGCCACCTGCCGGTGCTCACACTCCAGGGGCACCCAGCCAAGATAAAACCTCAACTCATAAATTCATTTTAGAAAAATCCATTCAACAAATATTTATTGAGCACCCATGCAATGCCAGAAACTATGAGGTAAAGGAGACAAGACTTTTACTCCTGTGAAGCTTACTGTGCAGTAAAATTTCCCCCCAAGGAACCCAACGGCAAAAGCTGACCGTGAATGATGATGGAAGACCCGAGAAGATGTCAGCTCCCCGGCCCTGTGTTGCACACGTGCCCAGTAGGAGCCCTATGGCTAAGGAAAGGATAGAAGCATCACCACAATGGTGGACTGGGTTCCCTTTCTCTCTTGGGCACAGGGCCATCTTTGCAGCTATGTGGCCACAGGACTGGGTCTGGCCCACAAAACATGGGCAGAAGTGATATGAGCTGCTTCCAAGTCTGGCCCACGAGGACCCCCAACAGGAGACACTCTCCATGCTTTCTTCCCTTTTTCGTGCCGAGTCTTGAGCAGAAAGGACCCCCATGGCAACTTGAGAGTCACCTGTTGAAGACAGCAGAATCACAGGAGTCTGAGCCCCTGAGTCACCATTTGGGAGAAAGTTGCTCAACCAGAAAGCCTGCACTGGATTTTGACAGGAGTGAGAAATAAACTCTGAAATTTGAGGGTTATGTTTTATCATAGCTGATGCAATATTAATGTACAGAAGTGGTAAGGGATTGTGGGGAGCAACAGAGAAGCTAAATGAAAAAACAAGATGGATGATGAATAAGATGGGAATTCAATCATATTCCGTTGCTCTTGTAAGTTTCTGTTCTTTAACATCAAAAAGTAAATGTGGTTTATTTTTCCACTGAGCTTGGTAAAAAAACATGAGCCACAAAAGGGGATTACATGCCCAGTGTTTTAGAAAAAGAGAAACATAACTTTAGCTTGACATGATTTCTTTGACAGAGAACAGGAGAGGGAAAAAAAGAGAAAATACAAAGGAAATCCTCAGGCTGGTTGGAGAATTTAGAAGCAGAGTCTCAGGCACAGAGAGAGTTCAAGAAACTTGGAGGACATAAGACTAATTTCAAAGGCTGAGAAACATCTTAGACTGGAGAGCCTCAGGCCCAGGGAAAGGTCTGATGAGATCACCTAAATCACAGGTGAGTTAACAGAAGACAAAAGCTATTATCTTCTCAATTTGTGATCAGGGTTTAAGAATCCAAGCTAGCCTGAACATGTTACACAAGAGTGAGAAGATGAGAGATACCGGAAGCGATTCTTCAAACTAACAGTAAAATTATCCTCAGTGGGGTTCTTCATACCATCAGCATCAGAATCACAGAAGAATGCTAGTTGAAATGTAGTTATATTTATTCATAGTACCAAAAACTGGAAACAACCCAAATGTCCATTAACTGGTGAATAAACTAAATTGGGATCTCCATACATTGGAATATTATTCAACAATAAATACAATGAGCATTGATAAGTGTAACATTTATGAATCTCAAAAATGTTATGGTGAGGCAAAGAAGCCAGCCACAAAAGCATATACTGTACATTTCCTTTTATGTGAAACTCTAGAAAATACTAATTTAAGCTGCAGTCACAGGGCAGGGGGAGAGGGGAGTGGAGAGTGAGTGGGAAAAGTCACAAGAATGTGGGCATCTTCTCAACCTTGATGAGAGCACTGGCAACTCTACTTGTGGGAGCTTATGGGTTTATAAATGTGCCCAAATGCGTCAAAATGTATGCTTAAAGTGGGAGCATTTTATTGTGTGTAAAGTATACCTCAACAAAACTGATTTACAACTATTCTTTAAATAGTTTATTTATTTATTTTGAGAAAGACAGAGACAGCACAAGTGGGAGAGGGACAGAGAGAGAGAGGGAGAGAGAGAATCCCAAGCAGGTGCCCTGCTGCCAGAACAGAGCCTCACAGGGGGCTCTGTCTCACAAACCATGAGATCATGACCTGAGCCAAAACCAAGAGTCAGACACTTAACTGACTGAGCCATCCAGGAGCCCCAATAAAATTAATTTAAACATTAAAATTTACAAAACACAGTCTTATTGGAAGTAACAACATCCCAGGAGCAATGAGCAAAAAGCTAGTACTCAAATGTTGGTTTCTAATATCATTCTCCAATTCAAGGAACCAGGGATGATTCTAGAACATAGGCATATACAGATGAGCACTGAGCTACATGCAATGCAAGAAAGTAAGGAAGTACTTGAAAATAAAAAAAGAGCCCACAATGATGTAGATATGTCAAATAGAGAACCAACCAAAGGCACTACTAATGGCCAAAGCTGAAACAATTTGAGCAAGAAAATGAAGTAGTTTTGGATATAACCCAAAGGTATAATGTAAATAACCATGGGTCCATATCAAGGAAAGGAAGGAAGGAAGGAAGGGAAAAGAAAACCCTCTCATAAAGAAAAATTACAAATAATTTACGTAGATACTCTGCCCTCAAGAGATGAAACTTAATTCCTCACTATTTCAGTGTGGGCTGTGCACAGTGACTTCTTTCTAAAGTGTACAAATATGACATTAGCCACATGATCAAGGTCAATAACAAAAGTGACAGGTCATGGGGCACCTGGGTGGCTCAGTCCGTAAGCATCCAACTTCAGCTCAGGTCATGGTCTCACAGTTCAAGCCCCACGTCAGGCTCCGTGCTGACAGCACAGATTCAGATTCTGTGTCTCCCTCTCTCTCTGCCCCTCCCTGCTCGTTCACGTGTGCTCTCTCTCTCTCCCTCTCTCTCTCAAAAATAAATAAACTTAAAAAGCAAAAACAAAAAACGTGACACGTCATGTCGATGGTATACATATTATCTATGTGATGAGATGCTGATACTATCTGATGAGAATGGCACCTTACCCTGTGGCTGAAAAAACAAAACCATAACCACACTCCATGAGAAACCTCAGACAAATCTCAAGTGTGGGATATTCTATAAAATACCTTACTAATCCTCTTAAATTTAAAACTGTAAAGCTCATTAAAAACAAGAGAAGTCTGAGAAACTGCAGCAGCCCAGGGGACATGATGACTAAATGTAACATAATATCCTGGGTGGAATCCTAGGACAGAAAAAGGCCATTAACTAAAAAATACGGTAATCAGAATAAAGTATGCACTTCAGCTAATAAGAATATATTACTATTGGTTCACTAATTGTGACAAATGTAAAATATTGGTAATAGGGGAAACTAGTTCTCTGTACTATCTTTACAATTTTTCTGTAAATCTAAAACTATTCTCAAATTAAGGTTTTTTTTTTTAATTACAGCCCTATTTGGGCACCTGGCTGTTTCAGTTACTAGAGCATCCAACTCTTGATCTCAGGGTTGTAAGTTCAAGCCTCACATTATGTGTAGTGATTACTTAAAAATAAAATCTTAAAGGAGCCCTTGCATGGCTCAGTAGGTTAAGTGGCTGACTCTTGATTTTGGTTCGGATCATGAACTCACAGTTTGTGAGATTGAGCCCCACGTCAGGTTCTGTGATGACAGTGTGAATCCTGCTTGGGATTCTCTCTCTCCCTCTCTCTCTGCCTCTACCCCAGTTGTGCTCTCAATCATTCTCAAAATAAGTAAACAAATAGAAAGATAGAAAGATGGAGAAAATCTTTTAAAAATATTTCTAGTTGAGCGATGGGGATTAAGGAGGGCACTTGTCAGGATGAGCACTGTGTTGTGTGTAAGTGATGGATCACTGAATTCTACTCCTGAAGCCAATATTGCACTGTATGTTAACTAACTAGAATTTAAATAAAAACTTAAAAATAAAAATAAAGATAAATTAAAGCCTTATTCAATCAGAATCTCTGGTCTGTGGTACCTTATAATCTGTGCTCAACCTACTCGAGTGTACCCAAGAAACCCTAAAGCAGTAGTTCTCAAATGTGGGATGCACAGAGCCTGACATGGAACCTAAACCCACAAACTGTGAGACCATGACCTAAGCCAAAGTCAGATGCTTCATCAACTGAGCCACCCAGACCCTGCAAGCATTCAACTTTGGATTTTAGCTCAGCTCATGATCTCACGGCCAGTCGTGAGATTGAGTCCCATGCCAGACTCACCCTGACTGTGGAGCCTGCTTAAGATTCTCTCTCTCTCTCTGCTGCACCTTTCCTTTGCTCAAGCTCTCTCTCGGGGGTGGGGTGGGGAGGGGGATGTATATCTATATATATAGTCACTTAGGAAACTAAAAAAAAACAAACAAAAAAGATACTTAGACCCCACCCCTAGAAACTTACTCAATTGGCATAAAGAGGGATCAGACATGGGTCTTTCTGAAAGGTTCCCTGGCGATTCTCTTGTGAAGCCTGAGTGGGATTCACTGCTTTGGGAACAGTGGATTCCTTTATTCTTTTTTACTTCTACACCCAATATTTCCACTTGTCTTTCCCTTAAAACATTTAATTGTACTACTTGCCTACTTGGGAGAATACAAAAACAAACGAAAACAAAAACAAAAACTTGCCACGGGCCTTCAGAAGGCAAGAACCGCTCCTAAGCAGCCATGCCACAGCCCCTGGCCACCAGCACCTGGCCATGTCCCGACTTACCTGTGCCCATCCCCACAGCCACCAGCACCCCGTGCAGCAAGACTCTGCTCCTCCACAGCACCACAATCCAGAGAAGCCTCCTCTTTCCCAGGGGAAATTTCCTGCCTCTTCTGCCTAACAAACTCTTCCTTATCTTTCAAAACCTAGATCAAATGTCCGCTCCTCTCGGCAGCCTTCCCACACATTACCCGAGAACTTAGTCGCTTTCCTCTTTTGTCTTTGCTCCACACATTGCTAATACCTGCCTTGTCGCGCACTGTGTCGGGCTGCCATTATTTGTCCTGTCACTGAGACATGAGCCCCGTGAGGACAGGAGTCTGCATTGCTTGCCACTCAGACTCAGCCTGGTGCTGGGCACAGAGCTGTTCCTCAACATTCACACAACCAAGTGAGTGCATAAGAGCCTTAAGGAACAAACTCATTCTGGAGGACTTAGCCTTGTGTTGGGGAATAAACTCCACCGGCTAAGAGAAGATCTCTCTCTGTACCAGATGGTCCATCTATTTTTGTTCATTTGCTCTGCAAGCGACATTCTGAATGTTTCCTTAATGTGTTTGTTAAGAAGCACTATATACGGTAAGTTAATGAACAGGCTCTCCTGTTCACAAGCCAGTCCAGGATATCAGTGATGCTGCTGGGAATTGCAATGCAAGCAGACACCCCAGTCTAGAAGCTGCAACCAGACCAACAGCAGCAAACACCTCGCAAGGAAGAAGGCAAGCAGAGGCGAGGCCAGTGGACCAGTGAATACCCAAGAGCGTCTTTACCGTTCTGCCCTCAGCTTACCCCCATAAAGCATACAGAGCAACACTTTTAAACTTCTCTTTTTTTTTTGTGGGAGGAAACTGAGTCTCAAAGAAGTTGGCAATGGGAGCTGGTATCAGGAGCAAACCCCAAAGCAGCCACCAAAAAAGAGAAACTGACTTAAAGCACCTTCTTCTACATTTGGAAAAGTTTCATGAGAACCATAAATTCAGTTCCATATACCCTCGCGTTGCATTTCAAGAAGTAGCAAGTCAATATCCCCAAACTCATTCCGTGGAGGAGTAAGGACTGGAATCCAATCTTCCAATGACAAAAAGAAAGATTCCATGTGGCATAAAGAAGAGGATATAGGGCCACAAACCACATGAGGATTGGATAAGAGTTATAGACCCTCTTGCCAGGAAAAAATTCAGTGCTTAAGATTCTGCATAAAAACCAGAGTCTAAAAAGCTCTCTGAAATAAGCAGAGACTGTCCAGGAGTCCATGGGTCCTAGGTAAGAACCCCTCAGCTAGATGGTCCTAGAGTCCCTCCAAATCATGACATTCCCTAAATTATCCTTTTTTAAACAAAAGCGCTTAGTACAGGCTGTGACATAATAACTCCTCAATAAATGAAAGCTATTAATTATAATGGTGTAAAAATAAATATGAAATTAGTCTCTTTCAACTGCAAAGAATAGAACCTCAACTGAAACTAGCTTAACCAACCTGGGGATTCTTGGGAGTATCAGCTTGAGGCACAGCTAGCTCTAGGTGCTCAGATGAATGCCTCCAGAAATCTGGAACTTCTTGGCTCATCTTTCTAGGATTTTGTTCTATTGTCAGCCACCCTCTCTCCCTGTTGGGGCAAGATGACTGCCAGCTGTTCAAGATTCTCGTCCTATCCTTTCAGTAGCTCCGGCACAAGTTTCCCAAGAGTCTTATGTGCATCACTTCAAGCCACCTGCCCACCCTTGGACCATTCGCTAGGCCTGAGGGACAGCATATCTTAGTGGCCTTGCTTCAGCTTCAAGCCCACAATGAAATCTAGAGGTGGTGAGGCCAACCACCCAAACCACATGCACCGGGAGTGGAGATGTGGTGGCCTCCCCAAGAAAAATCCATGTGCCGTTACCAGAAGAAATGGGCAGGGTCCCTGAATGAGCAGAATCACTCTGGGTCCAACACAATTCTAATACACAGCTATCATATCCGGTGGGTTGTTGCTGTTTGGGCTGGAAGCTGATGCTTATTCAATGCTGCTCTTAATGCCTTTTACATCAGATGAGGCAAAACGGGATGGAGTAGCTAGAAGGCTCGAGAAGCCCATGGACCCCTTCATCCCAATAACAGCCCTGTTTGCTCATTTCAACTGGTGGCCTTTGGAGAGAGCACCGAGTGACAGACACTCCACCTCCTGCAGTCTCGCTTCTGCCAGTCAACAGCCACTGTTGAAGGGAGAAGAGAAAACCTTCCTATCTCCTGACAGGCCTCCTGCTCAGGTGTGTTTTTATTCCTCTGCCTAACCCTGAAGGCTAGCTTTATTTTCTCCTCTCCTGAGTGGTTTGGTGACTGTCTGCTTTAATCATTATAGAGATTTAGAAATTTGCTGGAGGGAATACCGCAGTTCTTTCAGAACCAGGATATCTGAAGTGCTTTTCCTGTTAATGACCTCAGCCCTGAAAAGGAATCTGAGCACTGGTGATAGATTGCCATGCTTCAGGCCTTGGGAACAGCGACTGGCCCCAACCCCCCTGTCCTCCATCAGCAGCTGGCCCCAAGACATCGTTGGTCTGGAGGAGATGAAGTAAGGGGCTTTCAACTCTGTTTCCTCCTCCGAGTCTGCTCTGAGCCGCAGCCCAGCTCAGGTGAGGTCCCTTCTCTTGCAGTAACCAAACACCCCCTCAGAAGCCCAGAAGAAATCTGCCCGCAGCCTTGAAGATATGGGTGTGTAGTTTTGTCTGAAGAGAGGGCTCAGCTATTTTCAGGATAGTTTTACATGGGAGGGAAGAATATTTAGTGTAATGAGAATAAAAAGGTAAGAAAACTAAGTTATTATTTAGGCAAACAAAGTCTGCTTCATTTCTAAGAAGAAGGAAGAGAGTCCAGTGGTGATCTCAACACTAAAACCTGCTGTCCCCTGCTCAAAAGCCTTTTCTGCCTCCCTATTTTCTTCTATATGAAAATCAACCTCCAGAATGTGCCTTGCAGGCCCTGTACGATCTGTCCCATACTTCCATTTCCAGTCTCAATTCTTTGGGCTTCATCCCTCCATTTTTCTATAACATATCTTAAAGAGTGGATCTTGCTCTCTTGCCTGAAAGCTTACAAGCTGTTCTCTCTTTCTAATGTGTTTCTCTACTTGGTTACTCCATTAGTTACCTTTTGCCACTAACAAATAACTACAGACTTTGAGGCTTAAAACAACACACTGTATTTCCTTACAGTTTTGGAGGCCAGAAGCCCCAACTGGCTTCACTGGACTGAAACAAAGGTGTCGGGAGGGCCATGCTCCCTTCGGAGGTTCTAGGGGAGAATCTATCTGGTTGCCTTGCCCAGCTTCTAGAGCGATGTTCCTTGCACTCCCAGGCCCCTGGTCACTTCCTCCATCTCCAAAATAGCACAGCATTTTGCACTGTTGTTCCAATGGCCTTCTTCTTCTGTCTGAAATCTCCCCGTGCCTCCTTCTTATAAAGACATTTGTGCTTGCATTTAGGGCCCACCTAGATAATCCAGTAGAATCTCCTCATCTCACAATCCTATTGTTAATCACATATGCAAGCCCCTTTTGCCATATAAGGTAACGTCCTCAGGTTCCAGGAGGCTAGGACCTGGACATCTCATTTGGGTCCATTATCAACCCTCCACATTCACATCCTACACATCACCTTGGATGTCAGCTGGTTGTGCCAGGACACCCTTACTGCTCTGTTTTCCCCTCAGCTCGAGGTTACATGCCCTCGCCTCCTCTGCACATTGAGCACTCTATAGTATGTGACACTGTCACTGGTCTGTCTCCTGATTAAACTCATCTCTCTGAAGGCAGGAAGCAGAGCTAAGGCACAAAAGGATATGTCATTTATAGAAGGGCATGTAAAACAAGAAGGTGGGGGGGAATGAAGCTATAGAACAATAGGTACAATGTGGGCACTGGTTAAAGAGTACCTCTTGTGTAGGGGCGCCTGGATTCGTGGGTTCAACCCCATGTTGAGCTCTGTGCGGACAGCTCGGAGCCTGGAGCCTGCTTCAGACACTGTGTATCCCTCTCTCTGCCCCTACCCTGCTTGTGCTGTCTCTTTCTGTCTCTCTCAAAAATAAACAAACAGTAAAAAAAAATTTTTTTAAAGAGTGCGTCTTGTGTATCTGGAGAGATGCAAACCAACCTGTATCCGTGGTACCTCTTGAAAGAGGGGCAGGATTGAAGAGGGAGGCTTCTACTCCACTCCCGGGTTGTTTGTGCTTTTATCACAAGAAGGTGTTCACGAAATACCTGAGAACCTGAACAGTGACATATTTGAGGTCCTGTCACATTTTCCAGCTTTCTGCTTGTCTCATGTGTGTGTGCAGTGCCCAACAGGCCCCAGTTTGAAAATACTTGCAAGAAGACCACAGGTCTTAAAGCGTCATTATTCAGTCTTTTGCTCAAAGCCAAAGCGACATCCCAAGATTTCAAGTCCTGCCAGTCACTTTCTTCTGAAAGGATCCATTTAGGGTAGGACATGCTCCGGAAGAAAACCAATCTCTAGTAGGTGAGAGAGCCAAGTTGCCCACACCAGGCAGGAGCAACTGCTGCTGCTTCAGAACGCCTCGCAGGGCTAAGATGATGCTCGTCCATCCCTGCCAGAGCAGGGAGGGGTCCACAGCCACCTTACTCAATAGCAGATGTCACCACCCAGCCAGCAAACAGCAGGGGTCACCAGGATTGAGCCAAGACAACTGTTTGATTAAAATATTATTTACTGGGGCACGGGGGTGGCTCAGTTGGTTTAGCATCCAACTTCGGCTCAGGCCATGATCTCAGGGTTTGTTGATTTGAGCCCCACATCAGGGCTCTGTGCTGGCAGTGCAAGGCCTGCTTGGGATTCTCTCTCTCCCTCTCTCTCTGCCCCTCCTCAACTTGCATACACACACTCTCTCTCAAAATAAATAAATAAACTTAAAAATAAGATATTACTTACAATAGAAATGCTGACTCAAGTCAGCCAAAATTTGTCCCTAGCACATGGCCCAAAGAAGCAAGGAGATGCCCAGAGAAACCCATGTGTGGACAGAAGAAATATCTGTTAGCAATCATGGAAAGAGAAAGGTGAAAGACGCAGGGTAATAAAGACAACGCTGACAAAAATTTCCGAAAAACAAGTTAAGGGCAAGAGTCAGGCAAGGAGAAAATATTTTCCACACGTGTAACAAAGGATTATTATCCAAATACACATATTTAAAATTTTCTCACAAATGAATACGAAAAAGGCAAGCAGCCCAGTTGAAAACTGGGCAAAAGATACGAACAAGTAATTCATAGATAGAAAAGGGTATTCGCATGATCCATCATTCATGAAAAAATGTTCATATTCACTATATGATCAGGAAAATGCAAATGTTATTCTCATATTCCATTTGTAGAAGGGCAAACTGTTATCATAGTTTTGTGAAATTTTGGGGTGTATGTTAGAAACTTTAAAATGCATATATCCCCACATGTTGCTGAATATCAACCCTAGGGAAAAACTCACATACCTGGGAAAGTGAGAAATGGATTTTTGTTGCATCACTGTTATTGTGAAAATCTGGAAATAGCCTAACAGTGCAGTAACAGATGAATCGCTAAGTAGAGTATAAAATATTCATACTGAGAAACACTATGTAAGAGTTTAAAAGAATAACACTATCTTTATATACTGACATTAAAAGACCTCTAAGATACCCTATAAAATTTTAAAATGATACTGAGGAATTATACTTACAAATTATTTCTAGAAATCTGTATGACAATAGTCAGGAAAACTATAATCCAAATTGCTAATAGTAATGATAAGTTTGGTTCTCTCCAAACTATCTTCCCCGATATAATTTATGCAAATGTGGCTTAATAGACCACACAGGAAAAGAAATTAGTATTAGCTGATTGTATTAGCTTAAAATCAACACATAGCTATAACAATAGGAAAGAAAGAAAGGAAGGAAGGAAGGAAGGAAGGAAGGAAGGAAGGAAGGAAGGAAGGAAGGAAGGAAGGTCTTTATTCACAATAACAGAACATGTCCTTTCAATTTTTTAGCGATATTGACTGATGACTTTTGAGACTGTCTTAATTTGCAAATTCCATCCCTATTCATTCCCCATTACTTATATTACCACATTTATGCAGTTAATTTATTCTGTTTTTCTATAAATTACTAAAATAACAGTAATAAAATATCCTAAAATATCCCAGTATAATTGTGGATTTTTCCATTTATCACTTCAGTTATGTCATTTTTTGTTTTCTATACATTGAAGCTTTTTTAATAGAGGCACACACATATTAGACTGCTGAGTATTCCTGACAAACTGACAATTTAATGAATGTAAAATATCCTTCCTTATCTCTGTTAACACTCTTCTGTCTTGACATCTACTTTGTCTAATATTTATATAGCCACATCTGCTTTCTTAAACTTAACGTTAACCTGGTGTATCTTCTCCCATCCTTTTGCCTTCAGTCTGTGTCTTTATACTTAAAGTCTTTGACAAATGGCATATGCATCTTACATCTTTATTCAGTCTGACAACTCTGCCGTGTACATGAAGCGTCTTATTCATTTATGCTTAACGGGATTATTGGTAAGGTGATGTTTAAGACCATCATTTTGGTATGTTTTCCACCTACTCCAGTTATTTCATCTGTTCCTTTTTCCATCTTTTCTTTCATTAATTTGGGTAATTGGGTATTTTTGGCAGTGCACATTTGTCTATTTGACTTTTGAGCTGTATCACTCTGACATATTTTTAGTAATTTCTACAAAATAGCACTGTCTAATAGAAATACAACGTAGGGGTGCCTGAGTGGCTAAGTTGGTTAATGTCTGACTCTTGATTTTAGCTGACAGCACAGAGCCTGCTGGAGAGTCTCTCCCTCTCTGCCCCTCCCCCACTCATGCGTGCGTGTGCGTGTGTGTGTGCGCGCGCGTGCACACACACTCTGTCAAAAGAAACAAACTTAAAAATATATATATAATGTAAGCCAGACATGTAATATTTACAGAATATCTCAATTGTCTAGTTGCCACATTAACAAAATTTTAAAGATGAAATTAACACTATATTTTATTTAATCCAATGTATCCAAAATATTGTCACTTCAACATGTAATAATTTAAAAATATGGAGGGGTGCCAGGGTGGCTCAGTTGGTTAAGCAGCCAACTTTCATTCAGGTCACGATCTCGTTGTTTGTGAGTTCGAGCCCCATGTCAGGCTCTGTGCTGACGGTTCCGAGCCTGGAACCTGCTTCTGATTCTGTGTCTCCCTCTCTCTCCTCCTCCCTCACTTGCACTCTGTCCCTGCCTCTCTCTCAAAAATAAATATACATTAAAAATTAATATTGATATAATTTACATTCTAAAATTACATTCACACTGAGTATCTGAAATCTGATGTGAACTTTATCCCCCACAGCATATCACAACAGTGAAAGTGAAAGGTAATTCTACAAGAACAATAAAATGGTATTTCATAGAAGAATATGCAAGCCACTTTTTCATTCAAATTTTAATAATTAAAATTACAAATTCGTTTCCTCAGCTTCACTAACCATATTTCAAAGCACTTAGTAGCCACACGTGGCCGATAGGTGCTGTATTGAACAGAACAGCTCTAGAGTTCATACCACGTAAGTTTAATGTATTACAGCCTAGCCTAAAATAATACTCTAGAACTTCATTAACAGTGGAGTACTCCTCTGATAGCATAATTCCACTTATCCCTGGCCCACCCTTTGGGCCAATATTCACTGTCTTTTCCCCCCAACCGTATTACTGACCTCACAACACATGGCTATAACATTCGCTTCAGTCAGTAGTCTTTAAAAGCTCAGCTATTTAGTATGCATTAAAACTTTTTCCTAAAAATTGGATTTTCAGTTTCCCTGCATATTTATTTACCCTTCTTCACACTCTTCAATCTTTACGGCAGACCAGAGTTCCCATCTTGAATCCTTTCCCTTTAGCTTGAAGAACTTTCTTTATCATTCCTTACAGTGAGGTTCTGCTGACAACAAATTCATCCAGTTTTTCACTTAAAAAAGCCTTTATTTTTACTTCATTTTTAAAGTATATTTACTCAGGACACACAGGATACAGGATTCTATATTGAGAGTTCTTGTTTTTATTTCAGCCTTTAAAGATGCCATTCAAGCATCTTCTGGTCTCCAATGCTTCTGAGAAGAAATCAGCTTTAATTCTTGCATTGTTCCCATGTATCTAATGTACATGTATTTTCCCTCTGATCTTAATATTTCCTCTTTAACTTTCATTTTGTCAGTTTGACTATAATATCTTAGGAAGATCTTGTTGTTTTAATTTATCCTACATGTTCTCTGAGCAGTTCTGTTCAATTTGTTAAAGTATCATTCTTTTTTTTTTTTTGGTAATTCTTTTGTTCCCTCAGTTTACATGAAAATTTTATTACTGATGCAGAATTTTTCAATTCTAGGATTTCCATCAGGTTTTTTTTATAGGTCCCATACCTCTTTTGAAATTCCTCATCATTTTATCATTTATTAAAATGACTAATTTCTATAGATTTTTATACTCATTTTTTATACATTTGTACTAAATTGTTATTTTTAAGTTGTTATCTGAACATTATATCTGAGTTGCCCTTGGGCAATTAACCATATTTTTTCTATCTTTTGCAGGTCCTCTAATTTTGCATTTTATGTTAAACACTGTTTCTAGGAATGGCTCCTCCCTCTAAAGTTAAGTCCCTTTTCATTTCTTTGCCTCCACAGCTCTTTGACGGCTTGAAAGAATGTGTGGCCCAGGCGCCTGGGGGGCTCAGTTGGTTAAGCCTCCAACTTCAGCCCAGGTCATGATCTCACCATTCGTGGGTTCAAGCCACGTGTTGGGCTCTGTGCTGACAGCTCAGAGGGTGGAGCCTGTTTTGGATTCTGCATCTCCCTCTCTCCCTGGTCCTTCCTTATTCACGTCTGTCTCTCTCTCAAAAATAAATAAACATAAAAAAAAAAAAGAAAAGTGTGACTTTCTTGCTTCTGTTCGCCTGCTGGCGGGAGGTCATGTTGGGTTGAGGGTCTCACGTCTCCCTACATCCCAGCCAAAGATGGAATACCTCCTTCAGGTTTTGTTGTGGAATAAACCTTCCCCGAAACTAGTAGGTTTCAGCGACACTCCTGTTTTGATCACGTGTCTGTGGATGGGCAGTTAGGCCTGAGTTCAGCGGGCTGGTTTTCTGGTCCCGGCCGGGCGCTCAGGCATCCGCAGCCATGGTCAGATGGGAGGATTCACTTGAGTGTTGACGATCAGCTGAACAGTGTGGGCAACTCGGTGACCTGTATCTCATCCTCCAGCAGGCCAGCTCGGCTTTGTTCCCATGACAGCAAAACAGCAGACTTAGCCAAAGCACGAAGGTCCAAGGACTACACTCAAAAGCGGGCACACGGGCACATTTGCCACTTACTACTGGCCAAACAAGGCATAAGCCAACCCGAATTTAAGAGATGGTCATAGAAATTTTACCCCTTGATGGAAGGAGCTGCAAAGTCACAGCAACGGCATGGGTCATGGAAGCGTTGAGGATTACAGCTTTTTTTTTCTTTTGCAATCTACGAAAAGTGTAACAGTTTGTTCTTCTTAAAAAACATTTTGCAGGTTTAATTAAGCACTCAAATTACCTTTTCCAAAAGAACACCAAAATCTACTTTTTTAATGTTTCTCAGAAAAAAAATAATGAATCACGGACTGGAAACCATCAAAATTGAGAATGTTCAACCCACAAATACCAACAATGTGGGGTAATCATAGAACAACTTCAGGGAGGGAGAGGCAGGTTTGATTCCACTGTAAGCCCATGAGTCTGCACGTGGAGCAGTGTTTTGATTTGGAAAGGGGTATCATAAAAATAGCACTGTCAACCTGGGAGATTTAGGGAAGAAATCAGTTCAAACCAGGAATCAAAATCATATCACAAGACAGATGGCTAACGAAATCAGAGCTCTTTTTCTTGCAGAAGAAAAATCTTCAATAAATACAAACCGGTCAGCTTCAGCTATCTATAGATTTGTTTGGTTTAATCATTATGTTTTTGAATCAGAAATTTTAAAAAAACTATTTTCGTTTCTAAATAATTTTATGTGTTATAATTCATATACCAAAAAATTGACTAAACTATACAATTCAATGGTTTTTATTACATTCAAAAGGTTTTATGACTATCATCACAATCTAATCCCAGAACATTTTAACTGCCCCAAAAGAAACCCTGTGCCCACTAGCAGTCACTCCCCTTTCGTCCCTCAACACAGCCTTTTGGAAATCACTAATTCACTGTCTCTACAGACTTGCCTACTGAGTACTTCATATAAATGGAATCATATAGGGGCACCTGGATGGCTCAGTCAGTTAAGTGTCTGACTTCCGCTCAGGTCATGATCTCACTGTTTGTGGGTTCAAGACCCACATCAGGCTCCATGCTGACAGCATGGTACCTGCTTGGTATTCTGTGTCTCCCTCCCTCTCTCTTTGTCCCTCCCCTGCTTATACTCTGTCTCTCAAAAATAAATAAACCCTAAGAAAATTAAAGGGAATCATATAGCATATGGTCTTTCATGACAAGCCTCTGTCACTCAGCAAGATGTGTTCAATTTTCATCCATTCTGTGGTATGTACCAGTATTTTGTTCCTTTTTATGGCTGAATAAAATACCATTGTATGAGCAAGTCATATTTTTTAACCATTTATCAGTTGGTGAACACTTTGGTTGCTTCCACATCCTGGCTATTATGAATAATGCTATCAGGAACACTCATGAATATGTTTCTTTAACATAAAATTTTAATTTTACCTAGGATTGGTAGGTCATTTTGGTTTACCATTGAAGGCAATGCCAGTTTGCAAAGCAAAGAATTCTCCACCAAAGTAACTATGTTCACAATGGAATGAGCTTCCCTGAAGACAATAGGCTACCTGTCCCTGTGGTGGGAGAAGGGGAAACCAGATGAGATTCTTAATAGGCTATCCTTCAGAATGTTAGACTAGCAAGAGACTGAAGTATAAGGTCTAGGAGCAAATATTCCAGAGCTTAACCACTTGAGTTCAAATTCACCTCCGCTCCTTGCCAGCTGTGTGACTTTGGGAATTACATAATCTGGTTTCATTTTTTAATGTCCTCATATTTAAAATAAAAGCACCTAAATCCCTGGGATTAAATTACATGCTATACGCAAAGCCCCTGACACAAGGCCTGGCATAGAGCAAGTGCTCACACAACACAAGCTACCATTATTACCATGATCATCATGAGACTTCTAGAAATCCTGCTTTAAAATACAAATTGAATATCCCTTCATCACTTTACTCTTTCACTCACTCACAATCTTTCCATTTATCAGTTCTCCAATGTTTTTCTCTCCAAACAGTTTTGCCAGAAATAAATACATTAAAAATAACCTGAAAATAACCTAAACTCTACACCATTCCATACAGAATTGGTTTCTTTCAGATTTAAAGAAATGAATTAAAAGACAAGCGTCTAGGGGTACCTGAGTGGCCCAGTCAGTTAAATGTCCAACTCTTGATTTTTGGCTCAGGTCATGATCTCATGGTTTTGGGGATGGAGACCCACCTTGGGTTCTGCACTGACAGTGTGGAGTCTTATTGGAATTCTCTCTCTCTCTTTTTTTTCTCTCTCTCAGAATAAATAAATAAACTTAAAAAAAAAAAAGAAAGAAAGAAAGAAAGATGAGTTTACAGCCAAGGTCTAACTCCTTGAGAGGAATCCAGTCTTCTTTAGATCAGTGGGGCTATCATTGGGCCGGATCACCTGCCCAATGTGCCTTCTGGTTTTCCATGAAGGAGCTCAGAGAGCTCACGACTGCCCAAGGATTCAAAAGCAGTAAATCCAGAGTCAAACACAGTTAACAAAATAGAGTGGGGCTGGGACCTCAAGCCTGGGACCAGAACTCTGCTGCATGTGCTAACAAATTAGCAGTTCATCAAATGAACTCGTGAAGTTGTTGAAACAATGCCAACATTTCCTTCTTTAACAAAACATACATGTATACATGCACACACATACAACACCAGTATATATTGCTCACAACCCAGCAGGCACCAAGCCTGAGCACTTTACATGTGTGACTTGGCTCAAACCTCCTAACAGTCCGATGAAGAGGTACTCTCTTTATTATTATTACTATGTCCATCTTACAAACGGATAAATAAGGCACAGAAAGATGAGTACCTGTCTAAGATTATCTGTCTGGTAAGTGGCAAAGCTGGGACTCCAAGGCTGGCCTTGGAGCCTGGGCTGTCACCCACCGTGTGATGCTGCCACTAGCATCAAGAGAGGAAAACTGACAGTGACAGAAAACCCTACCTATTAAACATATACTTCCCCGCCCCCCAGACGCCCTCCTAGTCGGATGCAAAATCTCCTGTGACCAGAAGAGAAGTCCCACGTCCTGGACATCACTGAAGGAGTCTGAATTGCCAGCAGAAAGTTCCATGGTATTCTCAGACCCAAAACCAGGGGAGTGAGGGAAGCATCCTTTTGCAAGAATCCCAGGATGCTCTCCCCAATCCGGGCCCTCAGCTGCCCCTGTTCTTGGCCAACTCTTTACAGAGAGAGCTCCTCCTCTCTCCACTTCTTGCTGTTAGTTCACCTCAGCAGACTTCTGGTGTCTTCAACCCAGTAACTGGGCTCATTCTGTCTACCCGGAGGCTGGCTGCCCTTGACCTGTTCTCTGCCTCCGGCCACAAGCAGCAAGGCCCTGTGCCCCACAGATTAGTAATGGTGGCTCAGCCTCTTCCTTCCTGATGCTCTAGGGCTGGAACTGTGTCCTCCTGTGCCCCTATCACCTCATGCGACACATCATCATTTGCTTTGGCCTCCAGTCAACATGCAAATGAGCCAGGTCCTCACTCCAGTGGGCAACTGGCTTCAGGATTCTCTCGGAAAAATATGTGCTCTGCAGCATCACATAATTCAATTAGCCTTCACCCACTGCAGAGACACTCTTAAGCTCAAAGGACCAAGTGTCATCCTTGAAGAAAGCATTTGAAATTGCCCACATTCAGCATCATTAGGTTATTTTTAAATGCTTCCAAAGCTGTGTTTGCATATTTTACTTCTGTGTGACTGAGTTAACTCATATGCCAAACCCACTTTATGGTTTAAAAGAATCAGGGTACCTGGGTGGCTCAGTCAGTTAAGCATGCAACTCTTGATTTTGGCTCGGGTCCTGATCTCATGGTTCCTGGGATCAAGTCCCACATCAGACTTTACACTGGCGGCCTGGGATTCTCTCTGTCCTTCTCTCACTGCTCCTCCCCAACTTGCTCACACACATGTGTGTCCGCTCTCTCTCTCTCTCTCTCTCTCTCTCTCTCTCTCTCTCTCAAAATAAATAAATGAACTTAGGGGAAGAAAGAATGAAACTAAGACATTTAAAATTATTTACATCAGTGGTTCTCAAAATTGAGCGTAAGATACACATCTGGACAGCAGCAAAATAAGGTTGTTATTCTAGTTTTTCAAAACCTGAATCTTCAAAAAGGAACTTTTACTGATGCCCCCACTCCACCTGCCACCCGCCTCCCATTTATTCCGATGCAGGTGGTCCAGTGCTTTGAGAAATACTGCAACAGAGTAAGAAAGAGAGTCTGTGAACAGGATTCAAGGGTCCACAAGCTTGGATAGGAAAAAATCTTTACATTCTTGTTTTCAGTATTTTCTCACTAAAATTTAGTGTCTCCCTCAATAATGAACACAGGCAACAGACCAGAGTTGTATTAACAGTGCCTGTGAGTTTGTCACCAGAACAAGTCACAGATATTTTTATATCACCAAGCTTTGCAGGCATGTAAAAACGTCTTTTACAGCTCTTCAAAATTATACTTGTTATGAGACTTGCTGCTATAGCTCATCAGTATATATTTTTAAAAGCATATTGCAAATTTTGTTTTATTTAGTATTTTGATCATTGTAATTTAATAGAATTGGTTGCCTTTGTAATCCAACATATATATTTTTATGCATTTAAAAACATTATTCAGAGGAGAGGTCAACAGGTTTCACCAGACTACTAAAGGGCTTCTTGCATTTTAAAAAAAAGTTTTAGGGGGGTACCTAGGTGGCTCAGGCAGTTAAGCATCAGACTTCAACTCAGGTAAATGATCTTGCAGTTGGTGAATCTGAGCCCCATGTCAGTCTCTGTGCTTAAAGCTCAGAGCCTGGAGCCTGCTTTGAATTCTGTATCTCCCTCTTTCTCTGCTCCTCCCCTATCCTCCGCTCATGCTCTGTCTGTCTATCTCTCTCTCTCTCTCAAAAATACATAAACATTCAAAATATTTTTTAAAAAGTTTAGGAGCCTCTATTCTCAGACCTTCCCCTCACCACCTAGATGTTTATAGAATTTGGAGGATGATAGTGCCCTGATTCAAGAGAAGCCAATCAATTGGATGGGTTGAGCCAATCAGGCTCTCCCTCTTGACTTAATTGACAGCCTTGTTGTCAGTGGAGGGAGACTCTAGGGCTAAGACGTGTGTAGACCAGACCCGCAGTGAGCTCCACTGAAAGCCACAGAGCGAGGTGAAGAGGCTGAGAGAGCCGGCCCACAGAAGGATCCACCAGGCACAGCTGAGGCGACAGACATCTGCTCCATGAGCGCCAATCTATGACCCAAGAGGGGCAAAAGAGTATGACCATTCCAAGTGCCCCAGGGCCCAGCCACTTTCTCTGGTCTAGACATTCCTGAGATTCTCACCTTATAATCTATTTCCCTTCCCTTTCCTAGTTGAGGCTTCTGCTCCTCATAACTAAGGCCTTGACGACAGCTGCCTGTGGGTCCCTTATTACTCATTCAGTGCCTGCCCATGTTGGCCACATCATCACTTAACCACATGGTAGCAAAGAGTCTGCGTGTTCTTGTCAGACTCCCTTAGGGAATCCCCAGCCAATATCTCATCCTAACAACATAGGCAAGTGGCCTTGACTCTCTGTGCTTTGCTTCCTTACCTGGAAAATGACATTAACCGTATCAACCTAAGATGAGCAACAAATGAATTAGTATACGTAAAATACACTCCTGGTAGGGACCAAGTGCTCAGTAAGTGCATGCAATTATGATGCTCATTGTCCCCAAGTCACAGGCCCTGGACTCTACACAGTCTGCACCTGCTCACCTCATTTTTCAGCACAGCCCTAATCAGAGCTAACAGTGATGTACAGGCCTAGTTTGGGGCCAGGCGTTTTCACAAATTGGCATTCTCCATCAACAACCTTAGACTTGCTCTTTGTAAAAAGTTGCCTTAGTAGGATTGTAAAGGTTCCCTCTTGGAGCCCTGTTCAATTATTAGAATGGATTTACTTACTTATGAGATAATTATTTATCTTATGATGAGGTTCCTCTGTTTGTCTGGGCCAAATTACACATCTCCACCAGCTACTGGGCAAATGGTTCAGACCCATGCAAAGCTAGGACCCCATGCCACACAGGCTGGGCTGGATACAGGTGAGGAGCTGCATACCTCCCAGGGAGCACGGTCACAAGGTACCTCGGAAGTGAATGCAGTAGCTCTGAGAAAGGACAGGCACCTGTTTAGGCTAGCCGCCTGACCATGCACACATCCGTGCTGTGACGCTGGGTGCTTCCTCCCCCACCACCACCATCTAGCACCAGGCTCTCAGGATAAACACGCAGTGCAGAGACTGCTGCTGCTTCCCGGATGCACATCTACCCTTGGGCTGTCAGAGATGCAGATCTATAGAAAGCTTGTTCCAAGGGTCCAATTCCAGATCTCAGATCTATTTGGCTTAAATTCTGTACTTCTATCATTGACATACTCATCAGGGAAGTCAGCTGGCCTTGATGTGGAATTCTAGAAAAGCTTGTCTGTGATTTTTTCCCCCTAACCATCAGGTAGTTTCAGTGCTGTCTTGGGTTTAGATTTTTTTAAGTGATTGATGGGGTGGGACAGAGTGGGGGAGGCTTCTAAAAATTCAATTAGACTAAGACTCAATTCAAAGAAGATGAATCATGTAATCAACCAGTATAAAAGCTAGTCTAATACTTAAAGTCTGCAAAGATTGTGAAACCCCTCCATTCCCTTATTGTACCTTTTAATCACATTAACATATGAAAGGTTATTAGAATAACAATAATAATATTAACAACAGTGAGTGTTTAATAAATACTAATGTGCCACACACTTTCTAAGCGTGCTAGTTCATTTTACTTTCACAAAAGATGAATTTGCTATGTTTGTCTCCCCACGCCATGGCCACAGATAATGCCCAGACTATGAACCCCATCAGCATGAGTAGTAGGGGAAGGAAACACAGAGCAGAGCCCCCAGCCAACCCACTACAGACATATAACAAGATCAACAAGTCACTCTGCCCTGTGTTAGATCAGGAAGGTTTAAACACCTGTTACTACAGCACAGCGCAGCCCGTCCTGATTGCTACACGGTAGGACTCTTATGTTAGAGGTTCTCAGACTGGCTGCACGACAAAATCATAGGCACAGATTCAAAGTAATAATGCCTGGACCCATCCCAAAGCAAAGTGGTTAGTAAGACATGATCACTGTCTAGATAGTGAGACAGTATAACCATCAATATGTGGACTGGGTACATAGGAGATTTTTCAGACTGAGGTTTGGAGAGAGAAACAGCAATGACTTGATGCGTAGATAGAATAATTTAACGATTTTAATGACAATTTAAGACCACAGTGGCTTATAGGTACCTCTAAGTACCAAGTGGTGTATTTATTAAACAACAACAAGGAGCATTGAGGTGTCTGAGCTGGTTGTGATTATTTAGGGAAATGTGACAGCTTTCCTGATCTACCAGCAGATACTCCTATCCTAGCCAGTTTAATTAACTTTTGTCATGTGGTTCACTGAGTCTAGAAATGCAAAATTATCTGACTGTGTCCAGAGATTTGTCAAACATAACCTGAAAAAAAATCTACTTTTCATTTACTATACAGAGAGAAACAGAGGAGGAAGGAGGAATTCAAAAACAACATAAATATATCGCTGCAACTCCATTTCCTAGAGCCACCCTTTGTTTCAAAAACAAAGAGAAATTAGTTGGACATGTGACAAACAGACAAAAACCCAAAATAATGAAAACTTGCTCTGGAAAAAAAAAATCCCCATTATTAGTATGCCTGGGGAGATGGCATCTACGGAGCAGCTGGGCCCGGCTAGTCTCCGAAGATAAGCAGACAGGAGGAAAGCAAAAGCTGTTACAGAGATGGAGCCGCTGATACCTGGAGGAAAGCCACCCTCTTGATAATTGGCTAAGATTTTAAAATTAAAATACTGCTCATTTGGCTGACCCAGAATTGCAGAATTACAAGTACATACAAATCTGCCTTTAGTGGGAAAGACGTCTTTGCGCAAGAAAGACAGGCTTCAGGTGCCTCTTTTGAAGCTGAACACTCGGAACTGTTCCAGTCACATCCTCCACCTCTGGGTCACCAGCCGTGCGCGGATGGCATGAACAACGGAGGACAGCCTCCCTAGATTGTCATCCTGCTGCGGAATCCCACCTGAACCCAATGAAGTGGAAGCCAGAGACCTGCGGCCCCTTCTCAGGAGCTCTGAGAGAGGGCTGAGAGGAGTCAGAGAGACAAGGATCCCATTTATAAATGGCCCATCAATTTCTGCAACACATTTGGCTGTGAAATATATAAGCAAGGCTTCTAAGAACTAGAATCACAAGCAGTCCTTGGGAAGTGCAACAGTCTAGGAAGAAAAAGCCTAGGGATTTAAAAAAAATCTTTTTTTTAAGGAAGAAACTTTTCCTGCTAAGTACCCACCCTGACAGGCACATACCCCTGGCAGACAATGTTAATTGATCATGGCTGTCATTCCCACTGAGTCAGACGTGGGCAGAATCCTCAACATCGTATTCCAAGAATTCGCTACCGGTCAGTTCAAGTTAGCACTTACGGTGAGTGCTATGATCTCCATCTCTGAATCTGAGATTAGGCAGAACTTCTGATGCATAGGGGGAAATCCAAACACATGCCAAGAATTGCATGAGGCAAACATTATTGGCAGCCTACCCAACAGCCATTCACTCTTCCTGAAAACACTCCAATTTTGCTCAGGTAGCTACTCCCTCTTTACGTCGTCGTGTGCCTCAAGAGAGGTGGACCCCAGTTCTCCTCCCAGGAAATAAATTATGCATGGTCTAAGCCAATCCCAGTGTTCCATTTCCCCTGCCAGTGATACACCACTCAATGAGACTTGACAGGAGGCTCTGGAGAGCATCTGGGAAAGGTTTTCTTTTACCCAGAAAGGAAAGAAGAGACAGAAGGACGGGAAGGAAGGGAAGGAAGGAGGGAAAGGAAAAGAAGGAGGGAGAAAGAAAGGGAGGAAAGAAGGAAAGGAAGGGAGGAGCAGAGGAGGGGAGGAAGGAGGAAAGGGAGAGAGAGCAGACCTCTTTTTTGCATGACGCTCATATTTGGATGTAGTACTTGGATCATTTTGCTACCAAGGGAAAGGCAAGGCTGAAAGATAAGTCATTATGCAAAGATTGTCAGAGTAAAATGATAGGGAAAAATCTGGGTTTTTCACCCACTTCAGGACTTCTAATTATGGAAAATAAGGAATCTTATGTATTCTTCAAACTAGCTGACTTAGAGCTCTTGTTTCTTGCTGCTAAAAATTCCCAACTAATACATAGGAGAAGCTCTGGGCCGATGGGCAGAAGAGAATCCCAGAAAGGAGCCCAAGAGCCACAAAAGGTAAAGAAGCAGCACTACAAATTGCTGATGTCAGCAAGCAAGGGGCCTCCTCCTTACCCGAATGTGAGTTCCAGACCAAGCAAGGCAGGCTACCTAACTAGGAAAAACCCAGTTAAGGAGTAGAGTCAGGACTGCAGCCCAAAAGGTCAAAGATAGGTCCCCAGGTTCCATAACTGAAGACAAAGTAAATACAGAGAAGAGGAAGGCACTACCTTTCCCCAATCAATCATGTGCCAAGTGCCCCTCTCTCTTTGTGTTTCTTACAATGTCACACAGTAGGCTGGTTATTCTTATCTTGCAGCTGGGGAAGCTGAGGCATAGAGAGATTAAATCACTTCCCCCAGGTCACCAGGCAATCAACAACAGGACCGGGATTTGATCCCAGGTCTGACTCTGAAGGTCAAGTTCCTTCTATTGCATCACATGACCTTCCCAAGAAACAAGGTGGAACTAGAAAGCAACATTGAGGGTCACCTGGTCCAAAGCTCTGAACTTGAGCTTCTTTAGCGCCCTGTCTGGTTACAGTATTAGCCTGGCTTAAGACAAAGGCTGCTGGTGAGGGCCATGGCTTCCTGGGGAGAAAGAAGAGAAATTTGGGACCAGCAGCCAGATCCATTAACGGTGCTTAGAGGTCGCAGACCCCTCTGCGGGCTCTGTCACTAGTAGGAAAAAACAATAACCCCTCAGACTGTCACTTGTAGTGACACTGAAGAAGCAGCTCAGGGTGGTTCCTGCCTGAAATCTACATGCCAAATGTCAAATGCATAGTGGCCACTAACGCAGACAAATCAAGGCCATGAATTTATTCCGGACCATGTTGAATGGAGGTGTAGAAGTTAACAAACAGATCTAGAGTCAGAAGGGTAAATAAGGAATGCATTTCCCTTGCTGCTGTAACAAGTTACAGTAAACTCAGTGGCTCAAAAGAACACAGCTCTTTTCCTACAGTTCTAGGGGCCAGAAATTCAAAATAAGTTCCACAGGCCAAAACCAAGGTGTTGGGCCACATTCCTTATGGAAGGTCTAGAAGAAACTTCATTTCCTTGCCGTTTGCAGCTTCTAGAGATGCCTTCTTACTTTCCTTGGTTTCCTTGGTCTTGCTCCATCTTCAAAGCAGCAGCACGATGACTTCAAATCTCTCTACCCTTATTGTCATCACACCATTTCTCTCCTGCAGTCAAACCTCCTTCTTCTACAGGTGCTCATGGGGCACCAGCATGGCTCATTTGGTTAAGCACCCAACTTCAGCTCAGGTCATGATCTCACAGTTCATGAGTTTGAGCCCCACATTGGGCTCTTTCCTGACAGCTCAGAGCCTGGAGCCTGCTTTGGATTCTGTGTCTCCTTCTCTCTCTGCCCCTGCCCTGCTCACACTCTGTCTCTCTCAAAAATAAATAAACATTAAAACAAATTTTAAGATGCTAGTGATTATATTTAAGGCCCTTCCAGAGACCCAGGAAAACCTTCCCAGCTCAAGATCCTTAATCCTATCTGCAAAGTCCCTTTTGCCATATAAATTAACATTCTCAGATTCCAGGGATTAAGACCTGGCTATCTTTGGGTCCACTATTTGACCTATCACAGATAACAATACTGACTCTACCACTTATTAGCCATGTGACTTTGGGACACTTCCTGGCTATCTTTGGGTCCACTATTTGACCTATCACAGATAACAATACTGACTCTACCACTTATTAGCCATGTGACTTTGGGACACTTCCTAAATTCCTCTGAGTCTCTGTTCTATCTGTCAAATGGGATAATAAGATTTTTATAAAAATTTAGAAAGAATGCATGTTATGTCTTAGCACAGTGCTTGCTTTGCACGTGGATGTCATTGTTAATGGAAAGAACTCTACATTTGAAACTAGTGCATTCTGAGTAATAATCCCAAGTCTCCCACATGTCAGCTGTGTGTCCTGGAAAATAAAATCACCTCTCTGAGCCATTCTGCATATGTGGAATGAGGATAATATTAGACCACCCTGCTCTGAGTGCAGTTTAGAGAAAGAAATTATACTGCTACGTGTAATGAGCTAACACAGAGTTGGAACCACTAAGAAATAAAGGGAGGAGGGGCACCCGGGTGGCTCAGTCAGCTGAGCGTCCAGCTCTTCAGATTTCAGCTCTGGTCATGACCTTACAGTTGTGAGATCAAGCCCCAAGACAAGTTCCACTTAAGATTTTTCTCTCTGAGAGGCTGGGTAGCTCAGTCGGTTAAACATCTGACTCAGGTTATGACCTCACAGTTAATGAGTTCAAGCTCCACATCGGGCTCTGGGCTGACAGTGCAGAGTCTGCTTGGGACTCTCTCTGTCTCTGCCCCTCCCTTGCTGTGTTTTCTCTCTCTCAAAATAAAATAAACTTAAAAAAAAAAAGATTCTCTCTCTCTCTCCTTCTGTCCCTCCTCTGCTTGATAGCTCTCTCTCTAATAATAATAATAATAATAATAATAATAATAATAATAGAGTGGCAGGAACAAGAACAAAATTTAATGGCCATTTTTTATATGGCAGACACAGTTCTGTGTTCTCTACGTGGGTTTCCTCACTTAAACTTCACACGTGCCCTATGAAATAGGAATTATTGCCATCCCATTTTGCAGATGAAGAAACAGGTATATAAAGATCAGTAACTTGCCCAAGGTCACATAGCTAAAAGTGTTTCTATTAGTTTCCTAGGGCTAGTGTAACAAATGGCCACAAACTGGGTGATTTAAAACAACAGAAATCATTCCTTTCACATTTCTGGATGCCAGAAGCCCAAGATTAAGGTGCTGGAAGGGCCACACCCCATCTGTGGGCTCTAGGGAAGGACCCTCCCTTGCCTCTCCCAGCTTCTGGTATTGCCAGCAGGCTATGGCGTTGCTTGGTTTTGGACGCATCCCTCTGGTCTCTGCCTCCATCGTCTCATGGGGTGATGTCCCCAGGGCAGAGCAAGCATTTCCCTGGGCCTCCTGCCTCTGAGCAGCCCCTAATTCGGGGGTGGCTAATGCCTCCTGGTCATGAAAGGCCCCAGGGCAAAAACAACCCTGGGAACAGACCCTCCCACCAGCACAGGCTCTGTAAGCTCATGTTTCACTCAAAACTGATTTTACTTCAAACTAAGCCTGAGCCCCATTATCATTACTTAATGCCAGTGTAACGGCAGCGTGATACCCAGGCTTTTACACAATATATCATCCCTACAGACTTGGATGCTAGCAGGACACAGCAGAAATACAGCATCCCAACTTCCCAATGTGCTCGTGGCCATCAATATTGATGGTGTGTCATCAATCAAACCCGGCAAGCTTTTACATGCTCTCATTTGTAACTGAGCCTCACCATGCATTACAATGGCATATTTAAAACCATGTACACATTTTATCAAGCCTTCGTGACCACTAAATGTTCTCTGGTTTGCAGCTCCAAATATTATTCATTGCATCTGGAGAGTGGTGTGCAAAAGTAAAGAAACTGCATGGGAACACGGTATGATTAAGGACAGGGCGGAAGAAAGGTACCATTGGAATATGCTGCCTGATTCAGCTCTACACTCCACACCAGGCCACAGACCAGGGACGCACACCCCCTTCCACTGTTTCCTTCTCAGCCTGAACAGATGCCTGGTTTGAATCCCAGCCATCAGCTGAGCTCGGCCAGGCTGCTTCGCCTCCACTAGCCCCACTACCCTCATCTGCAAAATGGGGATGATTCTATCTATCTTGGGAGATTCTAAGGACATAATCAACTCCTACAAACACAAAGGAATCTGCTCCAGTGTCCCCTTCGCAGTGAAACGTTTTCTGACCACCCCTCCTTTATAAATTTATTTAATTACCACCATTCCCCATGCTAGTCATGCCTGACCCTTCTTACCAGGCGCCATTTTCCTAGCATTCACCACCTGCTTACACCTGCTATGGATCATAGAAATGATGTTTCCCCACACCAGAGTGCACGTTCAGCAAAGGTGGGATTTGTGTCTGTTTGGTGCACTGATTTACTCCCAGTTCCCAGGACAGTGCCTGGCACACGGCAGCTGTGCTCAATAAATGTCTGCTGACTGAGTGAACAAAGCACACAGCAGGCCCTGGAACAGCTCTCATGTGCTGGGCAGGGACAGACTGAACCTCGTGAACAAGCACAGCAACGACAGCACATGCGTGTCCCTTGCTGACGCTGTGACGGGCGCTGCAGTGAGCTGTGTGTGCGCTGCTCCCACTAGTCCAGGGAGGCAGCTGGCTATCTCCCGTGTGGATTAGGGCTCCTGGAGTTCCTCTCCTGCACCTGCTGTACAGTGAAGTGTGACCCTGAGCAGGTCTCTGACTCCTGGACTATCTTCTCCTCCTTGGCCCCTTCTTCTGTGTTCCCAAAGGACTCTGTCCTTGTCCCTTTGCCTCAGGGACCACATTCCTCATAAAGTCTCTCTCCTGAACCACCTGGCCTCCACGCAGGTAGCTCCTATGACTTACCCATCTCTGTGTCCCCATCACCTGGCTATAATGTCCCCTACATGTAGGATAAATATTTTAATGAGGTAAAATGAGGAACTCAAACTAGAATCAGGGACAGCAAGAAGTGACAGGTATGTGGCCCTCTCCCCCAACCATGGTACGCAAAACCAATGAACTCTGATACCCTTTCTTTCTGAGCATGGGCTCAGCCTCAGAATCCCTCTCCATACCTCTCTGCAAACAACCGGTCCCAACCCACAGGCATTAGCAGAGCACACGTATTAGCCATCTCCAACACAGAGATGGCTGCAAAAAGATCACCAAACCTAATCTCTTTCATGAAAACATATTGCCCCTTTCCCACCCTCTCTGAGAGAGCCGGGCCGTATGAGAGTCTCAGCTACGGGATGTGTGTGGCCGTGATGGACACCATGTCCAACAGCTCCCACATGGAAGCATCCATCCTCCTTTCTCCCCTCTGTGGATTGGTGCAGACAAACACCATGATCTTCAAGAACTCATGTGGAAAACAGTGAAGCCACAAGATAAAAGCAGCCTGGAGCCCCAGGTCACCTCTTGGAGGAGGACCGTACACCAGCCAGGAAGGCTCACTGACAAGGGCCAAAAATAAATACTAACTGCATATTCAGCACTGTCCGATTTGAAGTTGTGTTGTGTGTTACAAAAGCTAGCTTTACCTCAACTAATACACCTGGGCGGGTTTTTTGTTTTTTTCCCAAAATCTCTCTTCTAGTTCCACATTCCTATAATTCAAAATGTTTCCATTTGTTATCTAAGTACTCAAATGGCATTTGCTAGTAGCTTAATGAGGCATGTGGACTTTTAGGAGTTTTATATCGTGTTAGTGGGCACTGTGTGCTCAGCAAATACACTTTTAACTCTAGGAAACACATACGGAATTATAAGATGTAATGCCTAACCTCAAGTCACAGATCATCTTCTTGGGAAATAAGACATATCCACGTGAAACAATTGGCTATCTCAAAAGCACTATCTCAAGAAATGCAGCAACAGATGACATGATCGATGAAGAGTGTTGCAACCACCTCACCACCCATGTTCCCTCAGTAAGTTACTCCCCCCACCAATACACCAGACCTCCCTTCCCTCCTTCAGTAACACACACAATTGCATCCATCTCCTCAGATTGAGGAAACTTTAAGTAAATATGAGTGATGGGCCTATCATAGTAACCGGTACAAAGCAAGTGTTCTACAAATGTCAGCCTCCATTTGGGACAGGAATGATAAATCACTGTGAGCTAGAAGAGCAGAAGATGGGTGTGGTGATGGTCAAGAAAGAATATGATGGGGGAAGGAGGAAGGAGTAAGACTATTCAGGAAACAATGAGGAAATCAGCCTGGATATGTTGTAGAGATTTCAAAGCAAAGGATAATTCTTACCAGGACTAGAATCAGAAGGTCCCTAAGTTCTAGAATGAGAAATCAGTACTCCAGCTTTGTTGTTGTTGTTGTTAAGCTTATTTATTTATTTTGAGAGAAAGAGAGAGAACACATGGGGGAGGGGCAGAGAGAAGGAGAGACAGAATCTCAAGCAGGCTCTGCACTGTCACCACAGAGCCTGATGCAGGGCTCAAACTCATGAACCATGCGATTATGACCTGAGCCAAAATCAAGAGTGGGACTCTTAACTGACTGAGGCACCCAGGTGCCCCTTCTGCTTCTTTTTTGGAAAAGTGCTTAATGAACAAATGAGAGAAGGGCAGATATACAGCTGACTTGAGGGAGGGATGAAAGGAAGGGAGAAGGGGGTAGAAAGAAGTCAGGAGGAAAGAAAGGAGAGGGGGGGGAAGAGAAGGAAAATGTATCTGTCATTTTGGCTCTGATAATGGAGAATAGGAGAAAGAATCATGATACAGAAGGGCAAAGACCTGGGTGTACACTTCCACTCTGCTTTCTCTTATTATGTGATTTTGAATTAATTGCCTTCTCTCCATAAGTCTCAGTTTCCTCCTCCAAAACAGGGTCATAATCCCCACGTGACGTGGCTGCTCCACGAGAATGAACTGAAGTAAGCTACACGGGCCTGGCACAAGATCCCAGGGCAAGCCCAGCCAGTCCTGCATCGACTCGGCATTTATGCGGCACCCAGGAAGGCCCTGCAGTAGGGAGGAAGTTGTGTTCCACAAAGATTAGTCTTCCCTTCCACATACTATTTAACTAGGAAAAGTCGTGCTTGCCAATACAGCAGCACTGACAACCTGATTCCCAGCCAGGGCTTGGCAAGGACCCAACTGGAACCAGTCAACAGGAACAAGAACAAAGGCCTAGAAAACGACACCTTTTCACCGAGTCCTAAGCAGTGTTTTGAGTCATCGCACATCTCTATCCAGGAAAGGCCTAGCAGGTCGTCCAGTGTAGCCACGGCTTCCCTTCACCCCACAGAATGGAAATGTGCCCTGGTCTGAGATCGCTCCTTTCCACACATCCCTGTCTACACCTGACTCCCTCTGTCATCTGCAGTCAGAAAAGAATCGCCTACTCTTCACAATTTCTCAATCGTGCCGAAATTCCTGCCCAGCGCTTTCAGCATTTGAAGAGCTGGGGAGGGAAGCGCCTGTCTAGGGGAATGAGGAATGATGGTCACAGAACTAGGTAGGTTCGTAGCCAGCTCTCCGGTGGGCTGTGTGTGCGGTTCTCATCAGTTGGCTTGGCTGAAGAAGCAGTCCTCACGAGGGTGAGACTGCCCACTACTGCCCTACGACGGAGAGGTTCCAGGGGCTGAGAGCTCTTCTGACCACTTCCCCCGCAGCAAATCTGGAGAAAATGCACCCTGCTGCGAGGCGGCCGCCAGCCTGTGGCTACACAGAGGGAACACTCACTGCAGGACACCAGAGGCCTGAGAGCGCAGGGGGTTTCTTGATGGTTTGTTTGTATCCCTGAAATGCCAGAGGTGTCCGGAGCAGCACAGAAGTGGGAGAAGAATGGAACCTTCTTTAAAATCATCAGGACAACAGAGACATGAGTGGGAAAGAAAACAGGAAGCAAGCGCTAATCTTCAGTGAAGCTGGAGACAGAACAGGCACAGCCTAACAGAGCGAGGGCTCCAGAGGCAACAGACTTCAGGGACACACAGGCTTCTGCCCAACAATGGTCTTCGCAGGGCCAGCCACATAATTTGCAGGACCCAGCGCAAAATGAAATGAAGAGTAGACCTGTTGCTCAAAAAGTAGAAAACTCGGTTGTTAATGACACTAAAATATAAAGCTCTTTCCTTTCTTCCCTGATCTTTCTCTCAATTTGTCATGGTGCTTTTTGTATGCTATTTAACATCATTCTAAGTAAAGAAAAATTAAAATTTTAAATTATTAGCATAAATTTTACCATTCATCTTTGTATTGTGCAGTGCCAGTTTAAAATGCAAATATGGGAACATTTAAACTCGTATGTGGATTCACAAAAATTACACAATTCGTATTCCATAGTCTGTACATGGAATTTCATTTCAATTTAATTCTCACCATAACTGGAAACACTGCACCAAACCAACTCAGCTGGTTTTATTTCACTTCACGATAAGCACACTTTCTACCAACACTCTGCCTCGGGCTTTCCGTGAACACGGAGGGCCTGGGAGGGGAAAGAACTACAGGTTGCACAATCCTTCACTCTCCTTTCTATACCGTCATTTTCAGTGTAGTGCTTACCTCATATAAGGAAGTGACATGAGTAAGAAAGAAAGGATGTGATAGGGCTCCTTGGCCACTCATGTTCCTTAGAACACCATTGCACTCCTTCTGTTGCTCAAAGCAAGTTCTGGAATGGCAAGTGTGGCCTCCTGGAGCTTCAAGATAGTGACAGCAGAGCACCAACCCAAGTGTGGAGCCTCTGAGGACAGCGCTCCACATGACTGCTTGCCTGTTAGTTAACGATTCTCCAGGGAGCCCTGGTCAATCCAGCACTCCGTCCTCCCAGATGACTGGATTCAGTATCCTGTGTGCTCCAGGGTGTGCTTCCTATACTCAGGATATTCACTTACTAGTGGGGTGAACAGTGTTCCCTCAAAAGATATGGCCAAGTTCTAACCCCCGGTACCTATGAATGTGACCTTGTTTGGAAACAGGATCTTCACAGATTCACTATGAATCTCTAGATGAGATCAGTGGGGTTTAAGATGGGCCCTAAATTCAATGACTAGTGTCTCCACTGAAGAAAAGAGAGAAAGAATTGCAACACAGACACAAAGGAAAGACACAGGGGGGAAAAGCTAGATACAGAGATTGGAGTGATGTTACCACCAGCCAAGGAATATCAAGATCTACCAGAAGGTATAAGCTGGCAGGAGAATTCTCCCCTAGAGTCACAAAAGGAAGAATGGCCCTGCCAACACCTTGACTTTGGACTTCTAGCCTCCAGATCTGGGAGACATCTGTAGTAGTTTGTTCTGGCAGCCCTAGAGGACTAATACACTCACGCCTTTCCTTCTGCCTGGGCTGCCTTCTCCATCCCACCGACCCCCACCACATACATCATGCTATTATATAGAAAGCACTTAGCAGAGTTCATGGCACATGGTTTTGGTTCAGTCAACAGTAGCTAAGATATAATCTGCAAAAGCACAAGGACTTGTCTTTCGTGATTCTGTGTCCTCAGTGCCAAACACATAGAACAAGCATATAGTGTTTTGTTTCCAAACAAGATCACATTCACAGGTACTAGGGGTTAGGACTTGGCCATATCTTTTGAGGGAACACTTCGCCCCACTATAGCAAGTATACACCAACACAGAGAAGGGCCATGATACATATCTGTTAAATTGGTGAGTGAATGAATGAATGCATTTTCCTTTCAGATTCAACATTGGTTTGACATTTCCTCAACAAGTTTTCATAACATCTTGTAAATTAAACCTACCACTATATATCACATAGTGCTATTAGAGTTTATTCACTGACCCATTCATTAACTGATGGCCTACTATGAGCTTGGCCCTATTCAAGATGCTGCTGCAGTAGCAGACAAGACAGGTGGAGCCCCTGATTTCATGGAGTTTACATTTGAATGGGGGAGATAGATGATATACAAGGAAGCAGAAAATAATGTAACAGGATTCCAATCAGTGATGAGCACTATGGGGAGGAAAGGATTTATATGAGGACAATAGTGGGAAGGCAGGAGCTATTTTAGATATAATGAACATGGGAAGAGATTGCTGAAGAGAAGACACACTACCCAAGACCTGAAAGAAGTTGGAGACATGCCACACTAAAGATTGCAGAAGACAGTATCCCAGACAGGGGACACAGCAAGTGCAAAGATCCCACAGGTAGTCAGGTTGAAAGACCAACAAGAACACCATGTGGTTACAACAGAAGCACTGATGGGAAACTGAGAAAATAGGGTCAAAAGGAGAAACGGGAACCAGATCATGTAGGGTCTCATAAGCAATGACAAGGAGCTTATATTTATTCTAAGACATTGGAAGGTTTGGAGCAGGAGGCAATTTTTTCTGATCTAAGTCTCTCTGGAAGCTATGTAGAGAATAGATTGAAGGCAGTGCTGGGTAAGAATAGAATCAGAGACCTGTTGGGGTGCCTGGGTGGCTCAGCAAATTATGTGTCCAGTTCTTGATTTCAGCTCAGGTCATGATTTGGCAGTTCATGAGTTTGAGTCCTGCATCAGGATTCTCTCTCTCTCTTGCTCTCGCTCTCTTGCTCTCTCGCTCTCTAAGTCTCTCTCTCACTCCCTCCTTTCCTCTCTCTCTCTCTCTTTCCTGCTTATGCATGCTCTCTCTCTCAAAATAAATAAATTAACCTACAAAAAAAAGAATCAGAGACCTATTAAAAATCTTTTGCAACTGTTCAGTCAAGAGAGTATGATAGCATGAATGGATCTTTGTTGAATAAATTTTAAAAGGAGCAGTTTTGCATACAGTTATTCCCATGAGAGAAAGGTCTTAAACAAAACTGTGTTTAACCTGCCCATGCTGTACTGGACAATCCTCATGCCCTGCCCATCAGCGGTCAGGCTGACTCAAGGCTGGTGTTCCGAGGTTCACTAAATCCTCCAATAAGATGTTGTCTTCATCTGCCTCCTGATTTACAGGGTAGTAAAATATAAAAGAACACCTAAGCTCCTAGAAGCGTCCCCGCCATTGTTCACCTGGTAGTCAACCCAAGGTGTTTTTGTCCTGGCTACTGCCAACCACAAATGGCAGAAAAGACAAGTGCCACAAAAGCTTCTTGTGGATAACATGCAGAAGATCTCTGGTACTCCTTTCCAGGTTGTGATCCCACCTACTGTGGGACAGGCTATAACAGAGCGTAGCTTCATGGTGTGGTTAACTCATGAAATAAGTAACCCGTCACATGTGTCCCTGAATTGGCTCAGAGTTGAATGACTAAACAGATGTTTTATACTGGGTTTGAGATTCAGAAGTTCATCACAGGCATGATTTAATCTGCCTGAAAGTTTCCTCTCTAACAGGCTGGGCCAGGCAAACACTCACAGAAGCCACTGAGAGTGGAATATGATGAGAACATGGGCTGGTGCCTCCCTCTTATATTTTTTAGGATGTCTTTTCCCAGAGTTTGTATCACAATCTTCAGGCAAGTTAGAAACCCACCTGGAATTAAGCAATACTTTATCCTAACACCTTATCCTGTCAGGTAAGAGGGTCATGATGCAAAAACAAGTCAACAAGATACAATTTAACAACTCATCAAGGAAATGTAATTTTGAGGTTATGGGCATCCAATACTTTGGTTAATACATAGTAGAAACTTACACAATGAATAAGTAATGAATGAATGCTGTTAGCTCACAGCTTCTGAGACTAAAAGCAGAATATATAGGACTCTTAACCATGTATTTCCCAGCATCTGAATATCTGAATTCTGGGTAAATGACTGCAAAATGGTAAGATCATGGGATGATGTGAACTCAGCCATGACTCAGATTTCGATAGCGCATCAAGAAGTCAGAGAAGAGAACCGAGTCTGTGGTGATCTGGCAGCTTGTCTGCTGACCAGCTGGCCTGGGATGGCCTCACTCACATATCTGGTGGTTCACTAGCCATTGGGAGGATCTCACGGATGGCCAGGCCACACATCTCTTATCTATTTGGCCATGCTGGCCATCCTCTCCCCACATGACCATTACAAGTTTTCAAGAATGCAAGGCCCAGGCTTGGAACTGGCACCCTGTCACTCGCACAACACTATTTAGCCAAAGCAAGTCACAGTCCAGCCCAAATTCCCAGACTTTCCACAGATGGGAAATTCCTGGTATTATTTCTTGATGAAAAGAATCACAAAGTCATATCACAAGGGATATATTGTGGCCATTTTTGCAATCTACTTCACAGGTGTATTGCAAAATCTATGGCTAAAAATACAGGTTATATGTCACATAGGCAATGCATTGTTGGAGCTTCCTTGAGGACAGTTCAGGGAGATAGACTATTAACTCTAGAAGCTAACACAAGTCTTCATTGGTCATCATGCTGCCCATCAGGTTCCAAGAGCACCAGTAATAAAGATCCAATTATTTAACCCCCCTACTGGGGGAAAGGAGTCAAAATAATTAGAATTATGATGATCATAACTTTTAAGTAATAGTCAAAGGAAGAAGAAAAGCAGCATCCATTATATAAACCCCGACTACATGCCAAGAATGGGACAGGGTCTTTCCTTGTTCCCAGCCTTTAAAAATCCCAAAGAGGCTTTTTCAACCATTTCTCTGATATGGAGATGAACTCAGAGAAGGTAACCAACTTGACCAAACAGAACGTAAGCTCAGGTCTGCTGACTTCTACTGGCTTTTTCTAGGGGGCCAATCTCACATCTGAGGATTCCAGGAAGACAACATAAAGTAAGGCAGTAATTCGTTTTACATGGCTTGACCTCCAGTACTTAAACACCTCCCCGCCCTGCCAGGCCATCTTGGCCCTGCCAGAAGTGTCTTCTGGTCACGGGGGGTCAGAGTTTTAGCAGCCACCAGGGCAGCAATTTTATTGAAGTTTCTATTGTCTGACGTCTTAGGGAAATAGTACAGCTTAATTTTATTAATTCATATTGATTTATATAGCTTGGCTCTTTCCACAAAAGATTTGAGGGAATACAACAAAAACAGTACAGCTGAATATAGAATCCTGGAAATCAAATGCTCTTAGAAATATATTCCCAGAACCCTTTTTTCCATGGCATCTTTTACTGTCCTGTGTGAACAAAATGAAAAGTCAGCATCACCAAATCTCAGCCCTGCAAGAGGCCATAGTGGGTTGCAAAGAAGAGAACATAGGGGCGCCTGGGTGGCTCAGTCGGTTAAGCCTCCGACTTCGGCTCAGGTCATGATCTCATGTTCGTGGGTTCGAGCCCCGCGTCAGGCTCTGTGCTGACAGCTATCTCAGAGCCTGGAGCCTGCTTCCGGTTCTGTGTCTCCCTCTCTCTCTGCCCCTCCTCCTCTCATGCTCTGTCTCTCTCTGTATCAAAAATAAATAAAATATTTTAAAAAAACAAAGATAGAATATAAAAATCACTAAAGAATGTGTTTAAAATACAGACTACCTAACACTACCCCCAGAAACTGATTCAGGTGGTCTGCATGTTTTAAAACATGTTTAAAACAAGTTCTAAATTTCCCAGGCAATTCTGTTGCAAATGAACCCTGCAAACACACCCAGATAAAATCCAAACCACCGAACAACAAAGAAATCCTCTTGCCAACATCCACTTCTATGCTAACTAAACATAGTGCTAGGCCCAAAAGGTGGAAAGATAAATAAGAGGAAAATCCCTGTCCTTAAAAAGCTCAAGGTCTGGGGCGGGGGGGCTCCTGGAGAACTCAGTCAGTTAAGCGTCCAACTCCATCTCAAGGGATGATTTCATGGTTTATGAGTTGAAGCCTCAAGTCAGGGTCTGTGCTGGCAGCTCAGAGCATGGAGCCTGCTTCGGAATCCTTGCCTCCCTCATTCCCTGCCTCCCCCCCTACTCATGCTCTGTTGCTCTCTGTCCCTCAAAAATAAACAAACATTGAAAAAAAAAAAAGCTCCAAGTCTAAGTCACAGAAATAATGAATTACACAACCAATGGTGACACAATGTATTTAGTGCCACCAAACTTAAAAGTCCTTTGAGGAATTAGGAAAGTTTCATCTAGGAGATGTTTCTGTGGGGAGAGATGGTTAAGAATATGGGCTCTGCAGGTAAACTGTCTGAAGGTGACATGAATCCTGGCTCTCAATTGTTAGCTGTATGCTCTTTGGCTAGAGACTTAACTTCTCTGTGACTACACTTTCTCAAATGTGAAGTGGTAAGAAGGTAAGTACCCTGTATTAGGTTGTGGGGATTCAGTGGCAGAAAATGTTAGTAATGTGTTAGGTCTCTGTTTTAACCTGTGTGTTCTCTATGTGTGAAAACACCTATTTCGATGCTGTCAGTGGTGATGGTGTTGAAGACAGTGATGGCAGTCAGGGTGATGGTGGTGTTGGAGGTGGAGGTTGTCAGGGTGGTGGGGGTAGTGGCGGCAGCAGAGGTGGGGATGATGGTAGTGGCGATGGTGACAGAGGTGGTGATGACGATGATGCTGTCTAACCTCTCCTCAGTCTACTTGGAAACAAAAATAAAGACTAAAAGAAGCTATGCCCCAAAGATAAGAAAGATCCCAATGCCTGGTTGCAGAACAAATTCTTCATTTCCCAATTCCTAAAAAATAAAAGACAGAACTAAAATTTGGGGTAAGGAGTAAGAGAGATAATGAGTTCCATTTTGGCTAATAAGTTTGAAATAAACAGGATTTCCAGCTGGAAAGGTTGGTTCTGTAGCTTTGGAGAAAAGTGGTTAAGAAACACAGAGCTGAGAATCAGTCATGCACAGAGAGAAGGCACTGGGGAGAGAATGTGCAAGGGAAACCCGTAGAGAAAGAAGGAAGAGAGGAGGATACAGGAATAAATTTAGAAGTCAGTGCAATGCTAGGATGCCTCCTTCCACAGTGAAGTATTCTTTGGTATAGTAGTTTAGTCAGTTACAAATTCAACTAATTTCTACTTTATCTGAAAAAAAAAGATGTCAGAGGAAACATTTACCTAATGCCTCACTGAAATCAAAATATGACACATACATATTTTCAATATGATCTTTCCATCTAATTACCTTACCATAAGGTGAAATAATGTCAATTCAACAAGACTCGGTCTCAGCAAACCTATAGTCTGGTGCTGAATGCTTTTTTTTCTAATGATCATAACCTACACTTAAATCCTTCTGTAATTTTGCCAGATCTCTTCTGCAAGATCTTAATTGCAATGTCAAGATTCTACCATGTTTCCCTTTTTAGAAAATCAGAAGACTTTCCCCTTACAGATATCTAGCTGCTCCCCTTCTCCTTGTTATGTCTCATAGATCACATGCTGCAGTTTCACAATTTTAGCTGAGAACTGTCTCCTCTGGCATGTGACTCTGAATTCATCCAGCGATTCTACACATTCTCTTAAGATCTCCTCACCCATCTTCAAGGCTTGATTCCTCCTAAACTACATTTGTTCTCATCTGTCCAGTTTGAAGGCCTGTTTCCTTTCCAGAGATAGTAGAAGCATATTGTTGTGGGCCAGAATATTGAATTCACTGGACACCGCCTTCATGGGCTGTTCATGGAAAGGCGTGTCTTTATAGTCAGAACATTCCCTGCCACATGGACCTGCTTCATCTCTACCTCTGCCCAAAGGATCTAACCACCACTCACGCCAGTCCACTCACTTGTGTTCCGTACCACTTCACACTTACTGAGCCACTCTATCCCTGTTACTGCTCTTGGTCACTAAAAAGACTGGTTGGGGTTTTCACAACTAACCACAGAAGTCCCTGGCCAGAAAAAATATTAAACACATACTTGATAGTCCTAAAATCTAAATAGGATTACTTGGGCCACCCTGAAAATTTTGGAAGTGCCCCAAAATTCATTCATATATTTTACCATTATTTACTGACCTCCTATCGGGCATTAGTCACTATTAACAGCACCTGATATTTAATAGTGAGCAATATAATACATAACCATAGCCCACATAAAGCTTCAAGTCCACCAAGAAAGAGAGATATTAATCCAATTATCCCACAATTAAGTGTAAAATTCAGACTCTTAAGTACTATGAAGGAGGGTAGGTAAATCATTCTTCAGTAGTGTAAAATGAGAATATTCAGACCTAATGAGGGGTATCAGGGAAGGCTTCCCTGAAGAGACAACCACAGAGCTGAGACTCAATGGCTGCACAGCAATGAGCCAGGCCAGGAGTTCTTGCCCTTGGGGCATATCAGAGTCACCTGTGGCATCTTAAAATGCTGATTACCAAGCCTCTCTCCAAACCAAAGAAATTCTCATTTTTGGTGGTATTCCCAGGCACTGGGGTTTTTAGAGCCCCTCTCCCCGCACCCCAGACAATTCCAATGTGTATCCAAGGTTGGGAGCCACTGAACCAGGAGGAAGAGCCTGGGTGGGGGTAAAGGAATGGGCACATGCAAGGCCCTATAAAAGATACGGGATTGCCCTTACTGGAGCCTGAAGAAGGCTGGTGTGGCCCGAGCATGGAGATCACACAGGAGCTTCACTGTAGATGAGGCAGGAAAGGAGGCAGGGGCCACGCAGGACCACAGAGGCCATGTTAAGAATTTTGGTTTTTTCAGTTAGCATCACTGAGAGTCTTAAGAAGTTTTATTACCATTATTACTATTATTACTACTGCTGCTGCTACTACTACTATTGTAATTGTGGCTACGATCACCTTTGCATTCTGAAAATATCATTCTGACTTCTGGTGAAGAATGGACTGCAGGGAGCAAGTGGGAGCAGAGTTGCAAGGGGAAGGTGGTGACACTAGAAGACAGCGGTGACTGCCATCCCCAGGCGGTGGGAGAGAGAACAGGGAACAGTCTGTTCATGAGAGGGGCCGGCCTCAAGCAGGCAGAGCACTTTTGGCAGCCTCGGTGAGCACTAATCAACAAGTTTGGCAGAAACTCTTTTCGCGAGCACCAGGCACAGCAGCTTCGACAGCACTGCTTGGCATAGGGCAGGTCGACACTTGGGCGATCCAGGCAACCCGCCGGAAGCCATATGCCCTGCTTAATTCCTCCACAAACCTACTGCTTACAGCCATGCAGACATATGCAGCCTTAATATGGTTACAGTGTCTTAAAGTCCTGAGGAAGGGCGGGGGGGATGTTCCCACCCAAGCACAGCGATGGAGAGGAAAATTGTCAGCAGTGATTCTTGGCTGAGATTGGCAACGTATACTGTCACTTGAACCTATCAATAGACCGGGCTGCTGATGTTTTTCACTTAACACCTAGCGACAAGGCTGTCAGAAACTGGCAGGAGATCCCTGCATTTTCTGCCAAGAGAGAGGAACATGAAAATCTGTCGAAATCCATGCTTGCTAATAAATATACCCCTGGAATTCTTTTTTAAGAAAACCAGGGTTTTAGATGTCTAGGCAACATTTGGCAGAGATTCAAGAAGCCTGATCGAGCCAGGAGGTTTCTCTCCAGCTCCGGTCTTCAGATGGTTTTGGCTTGCTGGCAAAGGAAAAGGGTGAGGCAGAGGCTTAGTGAAGGAGGAGCCCCAAAGATACTAATTGTTATAAATTCTAGCATGAGGTCTGCTGTCTATGGGCAAAGTAAGCAGACACATGATATTGCCAGTAGGTTCCAGAGACACCCTCTAGGTCACTGGGGCCAGACTTCCAGTCATACCTATATCAGGAGAGGGCATTCCGAGGGAAGATGCAATAACCAGATGCTGATATTGTCTAGCTACTGTGCAGGCCTTGGCACTGTTCAATGAATACTCCTATCAGGACCGCACTTCCCCATCCCCTCAAGAAGCTAGGTGAGATCACGTGGTTTGTGTTGGCCAATGAAAGTGATGCACATTGCACTTCAGGATGGAAGTTTTAAGAGCCAGTGCACAGTCTGCACCTGGTCTCTCCTCCTACCCCAGGGATGGCAGCAGTGGCTGCTCCAATAGCTGGGTCCCAGAGTGAGGACAATACAGAACGGCACCGCAGGCTGAATGGTAATAGATACGCAGCTTGAGTAGAAACTAAAATGAGCTCTTATAAGTCACTGAGATATAGGGATTGCTATGGCATAACTTAGTCTATATGCCCTCTTTAGAGCCATTCGGAACAACTTCTCTCTTCCCTAATGCCCCTCCTTGTAATGGGCATGGCTTGTTGCAAAGTGGTTGCATTCCAATGTGTCTGTGCTCTGATCTACTAGTGATGATTTGGGGTGAGGTCCTTAAACTCCTGAAACCTCAGTTGCTTCATCTCTAAATTATGAATAATATACTCTCCATCCTGTAAGATATTAAATAAAATGTCTATAAATGATGAACTTTTACTGCACACTGTGCAGAAAATAAACATGGCAGGTTTGAGATTGCTGTCCTCAGAAAGCTCTGCTTGCAAGGTTGGCCCTCTGTTGGCATCTGAGAACTTGGATCTCAGGAGCTTCCCCCCTGAGGTGCCAACTATACCTAGACGATTTGTACAAACAATGTGGCTCATGCTGAACATCTGCTTTTCTTCTCGGAGTCTGGAATTTGGGTACGTGCTAGGCGCAAGGTACCAGTGTGACCAGCCCCCCATGGACACTGGGTCTCCAACAATCTTTAAGGGTAGACAACCTCACAAAGGGCCATGTTGTCAAAACTCACTATTGGAAGAATTGAGCACATCATGTGTGACTCCCCTGTGAGCCTCTTGGAAACTTGTGTCTGTTTTCCTCCAGACTTTTCCCCATGTGCTTTTTCCTTTTGCTGATTTTCTGTGTGTCTTTTCACTCTGTAAGTCTTAGCCATGGGTTCAACTATATTCTGAGTCCTGTGAGTCCTCCATATGAATCACCAGACTTGGGAGTGCTCTTGGGAGGTTTAAAGTATGGGTTACTCTAAGTTAATAATAAGTATGAAAAGATAAGTTAACAATAAGTATAGTTGGTATGGAGATGCACAGAAAGACATGAAAATAGCCAATTCTTAGGTAACCACAAAACGAAACACCAGCAGACTGACTGATGTCCCAGGAGCATTTATTCAACTGCCAAATATCCAGAACAGTGACTTACCTAGCCAGATTCCCAAGCATACTCTGGGTAAGAGACCAGCATTGGCCACAGTCAGAGTTTGTCTCTGACTGAGGTTTGCACACAAATAGCCATTCCTAGGGTGACCTAATAAAAACTATTCTAGGAATAACAGGAGCCAATATCTGGTGAGCCCTGTTCTCCACCTACGATATACATCATCTCACTTAATCCTCACAATAACACTCTGGGGTACTCACAATCACTGTCCCCAACTACAGGTGAGGAAACAAACACAGAGAGATTCAGCCACAAGCCCACCAGACAGCATCACAGCTGAGGGAGCAGACTTGGAATCCCACCTGCTGTGGTCCCATCTCAACACTGTATGAGCTTTCTGCGGCTACTATAACAAATTGCCACAAACTGGGCGTGGGGTGGGGGGAGCTTAAAACAACAGAAAATTATTCTCTGACCCTTTTGGATATTATGAGTCCACAAGGTGTCAGCAAGGCCATGCTCCCTTTGAAAGCACTTGGGGAGGATTCTTCTTTATCTCTTCCATCTTCTGGTGCCTCCGCATGTTCCTTGGCTTGTGGCTACATCTCTCTACCTCTGCCTCTGTCTTTACATGGCCTTCTTTTCCTCTGGGTCTGTACGTTTCTTATAAGGACACGTGTGATTGGATTTAAGGTTCATCTACAAATTCCAGGGTAATCTCATCTCAAGATCCTTAACTTGATTACATCTGCAAAGATTCTTTTTCCTAATAAGGTCACATTTGCAAGTTCTGGGGATGAGAATGCTAACATGTCTTTCCGGGGCCACTGTCCCGCTCACGGCAAACATCAACAGTTAGTTTCCATGTATTGCTGGCCAGTTACTTTTCCTTTTGGCATGTTCATGGAATTGCTCTGAGGGCCAAGTGAGGCAGTGCGTGAAAAATGTTTGGCATGTGGTCTAGTATACGTAAGAGCCCAGTAAACATCAGTTACCGTCATAGCCCATCACCACACCGTTGTTAAGAGGCAAACTAGAACTTGAACCAGGCACACATAACTGCTGTTTGTTCTCACTTCACTCTGAGAACAGTTAGAGAAAGAGGCTTAGAGAAACCTTTGTAGACCTAGTGATCATCTACCCATCAATCTGTAGTCATTCTGACTGGGACCCTTTTATACACTCTTTTGGTTCAGAGCTTGTGAAGGGGCTAAACTCACCACCACCACCACCACCTCACACACTGCAGACCCTTTGAGGCCCTCAAAGAATAATTCCGGAGAATCTTGGCTCTTCTGTTTCACCATCTCAAAAACCCCGACAGTAATTACAGCTGCCACACTACAGTGCTTTGAGGGTTATCGAGTTAATGACTATAAAGTCTGTGGAGCTCTTCAGAGGAAAGAAGCCATAAAAATCAGATAAATAAAACAGTCAATCAGCACATGTTTATTGTGTCCACAGGGTGCATAGCACTGTACTCGGAAATAAAGATTAAAAGGGAGAAAGGCAAAGGAAAAGAAGGAGGAAAGTTAGTTCCAACCAAAGTCTTTCCAGGCAAAAGTACAAGGCCAGCTATAAACTAAAGAGCAAGAGCCCTCCAAGCCTTTAAGAAAGGAAGCAGGTACCTACAAATCAGTAAGAAAAAGATAAAGAACTCAATTGGGAAAAAAATGGACAAAGCATTCAAGTAAACTGTTCACAGAAAAATAAATATAGCTAGCCAATAAGCAATGAAGAGATGCTTAGCGGTGCTCATAATTAATCAAAACAATAACAAGATAGCAGTTCTCGCTTCTCACATAGGCAATGCTTCCTTTCTGATACACAGTCCTGGCAAGCATGTGAAGAAATAGGTGCTCTCCATCCACCCTGAGGGACAGTATGAATTGGAGGACCAATGATGCAGGAGCTATCACTATTAAAGCTGTGTTAGTCCTTCATCCCAGCGATCCTGCAGCTAGGAATCTGCTCAAGGAATAGACTTACAAAACCAAACCTGGCTACATACAGATACTCATCACATCAATGCTCTTACTGATAGAAAATTGGGAAAAATCTAATACATGGGAGCAGCACTCTGGCTAAATTGCAAATAGTGTACATGGTAAACACCAGGAAAATGTAAGCAAGAAAGAGGTAACTCCAAGTTGTCATATTAAAAAAAAAAAAAAGATGCTAGAGTAGAGTAGTATGCATACTATGACCCTTTTGTGAATGAGAATGGGGGTTGGGGACTCCATATTCAAGGATGATCCTCAGGATGTGCCATGAACACACCTGGATCTGCATTCCTGGCCTTTCTGTGACCAAAGACCTGCCCTACCGCAGGCTGTCAGGAAATGGGAGAGATAGGAGATGTGTTTTTGTTTCTTTATGAAAACCAAACTCGGACCAGATTCAGTACAACAAGAAAGAACATAGTGTATTAAGATCCTGAACTTGGAGCCAGACTACCCAGGTTCAAATTGCAACCCTGGTGCTGCTTACTAGCTGTGTGACTTTGATCAAATCATTTCACCTCTCTGTTCCTTAGTTTCTCTAATACAGCAATAATATCAGTACTTACCTGATTGAGTCATTATGAGAAATAAATGTGTCTCAATGTGAGGAGTGCTTCAACAATGCTGGCAGAATGCCATTCCCTCTGTACGTGCTATCAAGCAGGTAAATTAGACTCAAATACCGAGCGCCTCATCTCCTGAATGCCAGTGTGACCCCTCTGTTAGCGTGGCCCCAAACACCCCAAGGGAAAAGAAGAAAGGAAAAGAAAGGTGTCTTTTATGTATTCAGTGGGCCACTCTACACGATGAAGTCATTTTGAAAAGGATAATTAGACCTCCAATTGGTTTTCATTTTATTTCATTTTCTTGCCTGCAGTTGACAAGCAGGGACACTGTGTTACTTCCACAGTCACTAACAGCAAAGTCGCCCAGTTCCTCCTATTTCTATAGCAAATGCGTGAAAGACAGAAGCCTGCTGGTGCAAACTGCTTTGATGGGAGGAAGCATCTAAAATTCATTTTAATTTTAATTTGAGTGAAGCTTTTGTATCAAATTACGGATCTGGGGCATGATGCGGCTCAGTGAAGAATCCCATTTTCCATCAGTTTGGATGCGTTCCTTGTGCCGTCAAGGGGTAAAATAATTAAGACTGAAATCCTATCTCCACTGGAGACTGTCTACTGGTGTCCCACTTCCGGTGTTGATCAAGTCATGTGACAGACTAACACTTAGTATTCACCGACCAGCGCTGCCCCCTTGGAGGTCCCAGACCAGTCAAATATTCCCAGGCAAGTCAATTAGTTCAAGGGGCTTCTCCCTCGCATGTGATCGTGCCAGTGGCCTAATGCGAACTGCAAGACCACCAATCAACTAGGGCAAGCCAAGGTTCCTTGGGTAAATTAAAACAGAAGCTGGAAGAATTCAGTAAAATAGCTGAATTCTGCAAAACCATCAAGTAACTGGTTACTAGGCAGCTGAATTCACATTGTTGCTTTTATGAAAGATTGAGCCTGCATTTGGAGACCGAAGCAATCAGGCTAGGAAAGCCACCATTGATTACATTTTTTTATTTCTCTGATCTGGCATATCAGATGGTCACATTGGAGTGTGCAAGTTCTGCACGGTACAGGGGTCTCCATCATGGGGACCGTACACCCAGTCCCCAGCTGCTTTGAGGGTTGGCTGCCCACAGGTCATAGGTGCCTCTCTTCTCAGAGAAAGGCTCTGCTGACAGGAGTCATGTGGAGGGTACATGCTGCCCCCCAGCCCCACCATCATCACCAACCCAGGGGCTTCCAGTGACTGGCTGAAACCAGAATCAAAGGGAAGCCTCCTTGCCTCCAGAGAGAATAATTCTACAATGTACCGTATGTCCAGAGCACCAACATGAATCAGGCCAAGGCTAGATTTTAATCAGGGCCACACCCTTGTTTAGCAAGGCTTTTCATCTTGTCTTCTCACTCTCTTACCTCCGTTTTCTGCAAGCATTCTCTCAATAAATCACGTGTACCCAAATTCCTTACTCCAGCTCTGCTTCTAGGGAACTCAACTGTATTCATTTCCTATTACTGCTGTAACAAAATGCCACAAAGCCAGCAGCTTAAGCAATGCAAATTTATTATCTTAAAGTTCTAGAGGTCAGAAATCTGACCCAGATCTTACTAAACTAAATAGAGATATTGGTAGGGCTATGTCCTCCTGTAGACTCTCGAAGACAACCCATTCCTTGGCTTTTCCAATATCTAGAAGTCACCTGCATTCTTTGACTCCTGTCCCCACATTACTGCAAACTCTTCTTCCATTGTCACATCACTTTCTCTGACTCTGACCCCTCTTGCATCCCTCCTATAATGACTCTCATAAAGACATTGAACCCACCTAGATAATCCTGGCTAATCTCCCCATGTTAAGACCCTTTACTTAGTCACATCAGCAAAGTTCCATTTTCTATGTCAGGTAACATACTTGATGATTCTGAATGAGGACGTGAACATCTTTTGAGCCAATATTCTGCTTCCTACACTGACCTAAGAGAGTCGGTATGAGGAGTAGTCTTGAGAGCTAGAATCAAAGGAAGGGATTCTAGAGCTGGGTCACTGATTGGCAATAAGGAGTCAATCCCTGGTGAAAGATGAAGCATCATCTATCCCTGGCATAGGGGCACAGTGCAATTGCTAAGACTTTCACCCAAGACAGGCTATAGGTGGAAGTGGATGCACTGGCTTGTGCAACATCTCTAGTGTTGGAGAGGAATAAGAAATATAGTAATTATCAGGATTGTGAATTTACGTGGTTTTTGCTAAATACTATGAATGCATTGAAGAGAAAAAATGACAGCCTCAGGGCAGTCATTCAACATTTAGAGCAAATTGTGTCAGACAGCCTCCCTTGACAGTATTTAAAGAAACCCTGATCTTCCTCAGCATGAAGAAGAGAAAAAGAGCTGAAGAAGATACACAGGACTTAACTGTATCTTCAGAACTTCAGAGGAGGTTGGATTCCTACAACAAAGTCAGGACCCTGACAGGAAGGAGTGGGACTCTGAGACTTGGGGTGGGGGACATCTGGGAAGATGCACTTGATTACCCTTAACTCTCTGGGTCCGCTAAAGTGTGCTCCTCCCTCTTGTTGGAAGACAGTCCACCTCCCTGGTCTGAAGAACAATCAAAACCTCAAATGAGGAAGGTGCCTGAACCCACCTCCTCTGCCAGCTATCAGACCAATACCAAGGGATGACTCTCAACCTAACCTGATGAGCACGTGTTAGGCCTGCTAGAGAGAGAGAAACACACACCATCATAGCCACAGGAACCTGGCAAAAACCATGATAGGATGACTAGGATGCTTGATGAACAGGGGCAGAATAGAAAGCTTTGGATATAACAGAGAGTTTATTTGAAGGGGAGCCCTCCTCTTACATAGAATTTAACTCCTGGCAAAACCTTGAGAGATGAATCACATGCAGTAGGGATGGCCCTTGGTAACTTATGAGGATGGGATGCAAAGGAGAAGGGGGCTGTGGGTAGAAATTTAATTAAAGCCAACTGTTATCAGTGCCTTTGAGGTTTGGAAATCTGGAAAAAAGAAATCTGAGCTAATATTCCAGGAAGACTGAATTCTTCATGGGATCTAAGGAGAAGAAAAATGTACTTGCTGGGGAACTCCACAGATGCCTCCTTTAACCGGGGTAATCCAGGTGACACCATGTGGGGGGAGGGAAGGAAGCAAACATAGCAGGATTGAGGACTGCTATCCTTAGAAAGACCTACTGCAATGTTGGGCCTTGGTTGGTATCGCAAACTTGGATTTGGAGAGGATTCCCACCATTCCCAGCATTGAAAAGAGGGCTCATTGTGCCTAAACTGGGAAAACAATATTGGTTATAATGAATATCCCTTTTCCTTCTGCAAGTCTAGAATTTGGGCATGTGCCAGGCAGAGGGTGCCTATGCAACAACCCCCAGTAAAAATCCTGGGCACTCAGTCTCTGATGAACTTCCCTGGCAGATAAGATTTCACATGCTGTCACAACTCATGGCTGAGGGGATTAAGCACACCCTATATGACTCCACTGGGGAGGACTCTGGGAAGCTTATGCCTGGTTTCCTCCGGTCTTTAGCCCATGCACCTTTCCCCTATGCTGATTTTGCTTTGTAGCCTTTTTCTGTACTAAATCATAACCATCAGTATGATTATATGCTGAGTTCATGAATTCTCCTAGCAAATCACCAAGGCTGGGAGTGCTCTTCAGGATTTCCAACACACACCATGACAAACAGATCTATGTAGTTCTCTTCAAACATATTTATCTAGGCCCTCCAAGGGCAAGAAGCTTAGTGGATCATGATGAAAATGCCCTCTAACCCTAAGACTTCTTCCCCTCAGTCTTCAGGGATTTTGCTTCCCTTTGAACCCACTGCTGATGTAATCCATCTTATTTAATGTATAAGGAGTCTGGATTCATACTTAAAAGTATATGTCTTCACCTTCTGAAATAGGATTTTTCATAACTTCTAGGGGCTCCTTTCCCAATCCTAAGGTATCAGTGGACTTTTTTTTAATCCCACTATCCCCAAAGATCACCAAAATGTTTGAATTTCTAATGTTTTTCCCCTAATCACAATTACTAAACTACTTCTTGCATAAGTAAGTGGAACCAAAATCTAATTGGACAGATTTCATGTCCCAGCAGTGGTAGAATGTGGGAGAAGACTAGGATGATGCTGTGTGGGCCCAGAAGGGTATCTCTGTCAGACTTCTCAAGCCTCTGAGGCCTTCTTAGAGAAAGATGGACAATTATCATTGTTGACCAGGTCTTAATGGAAGGCTAAGAATTACCATGGTGGGAAAGCTGTCAAATGGGATATTTGAGAAAGGACAGAAGTAAAAACTAATTTGGGTAATTCCAGGAACCTGGAAGAAGCTCAAATCCTGGAAGGAAGAGGTGGGAAATGGCCTAGCTAAGTGCACATGGAAGGTGCCTCTTCTCAACATATGCTATGGAAAGGGAAACGTTCCTCTAGCAGCAGGGCATGTATTAAAGTGAACCGAACATGCTTAGCTTAAACCCATAGATCATCTCACCCAATGGCCCCCAAGTCACTACAGGGTAATAACTCTAATCAGAGTGTTATTTTTATTTCTTCTATCCTGCATGCCCCCCTCCTAGGCAACTTTTCTTCTAGTTTCCTCTGCTGCTTCCATTTCCTGACCAAGTTCTTCAGCCTCTGTTCTCCTGTTCTCAGATCTCCTAATCTCTGGTCCAGGCCCATTAGGCAAAGATAATGGTACCACAGGTTAATGCTTAGTCGACCTGTATTCCATTCCAGCCTTGGGATTCTTACCTCATCCTGTCAACTTTCAGATCCTTGCCAGAGCGACAGGAGATATTGAGTACTGGGTCCTGGAAAAAGTCATGGCAGGAAACAGACGGCATGCTAAAGAAGGTGAGAGAGTTTACATAGACTCTTTACAGAGCTGTGGCTAGCTGAAGAAAACCTACAAGGAACAAAGACGCCCCCTAGAGCTATAAAAAAGTGGGAAGCTGATACCACCCCCTAATATTGAAGGGACAACAAATGGAGGAAGGATTACCAGAATTCAACAAGATCTATAGCTTTGGGAGAGGGCCACTTGATAGGAGCTGGCAGTCACCAGAGAGAAACACAACCACTACTGACCTGCGTCCCATAAGAACATGAATTAGGAATTCAAATGTGCTCAACTTTATTTTGTCCTTCCTTACCTCCAATCTCCTGAAAGCGCCTCCCATTGGCCAATGCCAGTGAGAAACCAGAGGGCAAAAATATTCACTGTTGGGTCTAGAGACCAAGTGAAAGATGCCCAACTTAATGGCTAAGAACAAATCAAGACACACACAGAAATACAAATCAAGGTACATTCCAAAGGCTTGTAATGAGGAGATATACAACAGATTTCAATATACCAAATGGATTTAAGGAGTTATTTAGAAATATAATTTTGTGTTTCAATATCACACACCTTGGTAGGCAGCCAGCTATTAACATATTCAGGTATCTGAAGTGACTGTCTCCTTCTCAAAAGCTGAAAAAAGATACCACTTTAAAACAAGATGGGAGTGCCTGAGGGTCTAGCTTGGCTCTTTAGTACTTTTCTAGGGCAGTAGATACAACAGAGATCTTGCTGCCTGTCTTCCCCCACAGTGATGCTGGCACTGTCTAGCATCATGTGTCTCATAGGATCAACTTCACTTTTCAGCAGTTACCAGTTCTCAGTTGTGATGAACCCAGTTGAGCCTTTGTTTGTTCCTGTTTTACTTCTCAGTCACCCTGGGGTCTTGTTTCAAAAAGGGCTATCTGTGGGGCACACAGGTGGATCAGTTGGTTAAGCACCCAACTCCTGATTTTGGCTCAGGTCTTGATCTCATAGTTCATGAGTTTGATCCCCACATCAGGGTCTGCACTGACAGCATGGAACCTGCTTGGGATTCTTTCTCTCCCTCTCCCTCTTCCTCTCTCCCTCCCTTACTCACTTGCATGCTCTATCACTCTCAAAATAAACTTTTTTTTTAAAATCACCTATCTGTGGGGCACCTGGGTGGCTCAGTCAGTTGAGCACTCAACTTCAGCTCAAGTCTTGATCTCACAGTCTATGGGTTCAAGCCCCACATTGGGCTCTGTGATGACAGCTCAGAGCCTGGAGACTGCTTCAGATTCTGTGTCTCCCTATTTCTCTGCCCCTCCCTCACTTGTGCACTTGCTAATGCTCTCTCTCTCTCTCTCTCTCAAATAAATAAACATTTTTTAAAAAGGTCTATCTGTGATCAATTTTACATTTCCATTCAATGGGTATTAATTCTAATGAACACCACTTATTCTGGGTTCTCCCGGGCAAAAGCAGTAGAAACGTCCTGCATGACATGAAGACTCAAACATTTGTGCAACTTCCCACTCAAAACTTCCTACTGCTTGAAAGTTCCACTGTAATTGAAATCACCAGTCCTCCACGGGCAAAAGGCTTGAAGGTGATTAGAGATTAAAGGCATGACCATAAGGGCACTGAAAAGGGGAAAGGCTGGGAGAATAAGTGTCCCTGCTCCTTCCAGGTGGCAATGATGTCTGCCTGCACAAGTGAGCAGAAAAGTGCCCAGAGAAACTGTGCTCACTTTCCCTTTGATCGTAAAACTCCTGTTCAGTTTAACTGACAGTAGGTGGCTTTGTAGCTTTGACAACAGGTAAATTCCTGCAGCAAAAATAAAATTTTTCTTTCAATTAACAGTTCTCTGGGTGAGAGAATAAATTTACTTCTTGATCCACGATACCATCCTCCTTAGCTGCCATAGGAGAGGCAGGGTTGCATAATAGTTAAGGATTTGCATTCTGAAATCAGACCCAGTCCTGGGCTTAAATCCCAACTCTGCCATTTACCAGCTATCCAAGCTTAGGAGAGCTACTTCACTTCTCTAGGTCTCAGTCTTCTTGCCTCTAATTTCTTATCTGTAAAGGGTAATGATAGCCGTTCCTCACTGATTGGTCAGAAGATTAAGAAGGAAAAAAGATACAGATCAGCAAAGCCTCAAAAAATTAAATATAAAATTACCATATGAGTCAGAAATTCTACTTCTACACTAAACTAAAAACAAATACTGAGATACTCATACATGAATGTTCATTGCAGCTCCATTCACAATAGCCAAAGGATGCAGAAAGTCCAAATGGCCATCAATGGATAACATGGATGAATGGATAAACAAAATGTGGCACATCCATACAATAGAATATTATATCAGCCATAAAAAGGAATGAAGTACTGATGCATGCTACAATATGGAGGAACCTCAAAAACGTCACATTGAGTAATAGAGGCCAAGCACACAAGGCTATATATGGTATGATTCCATTTATATGAAATATCCAGGACTGATAAATCTATAGAAACAGAAAGCAGACTAGTGGGGTTGGAAGGAAAGGGAATAGGGAGTGACTGCTTAATGGTTATAGGGTTTTTTTTAGGATATTGAAAACTCTTGGGACTAGATTGAGGTGGTGGTTGCACAACAATGTGAATGTACTAAATGCCACAGAACTGTACTTTTTTTTCTATGTTTATTCATTTTTGAGAGACAGAGACAGAGTGGGAGTGGGAGAAGGGCAGAGAGAGAGGGAGACACAGAATCCAAAGCAGGCTCCAGGCTCTGAGTTATCAGCAGAGAGCCCAACACTGGGCTCAAACCCATGAACCATGAGATCACAACCTGAGCCAAAGTTGGATGCTCAACCGACAGAGCCACCCAGATACCTACAGAATTGTACATTTTAAAATGACTAATTTGATCCAATGTGAATTTCAACTCAATTTTTGAGAAAAGCTCAGCATAGTGTGAGGAATGTAAAAAGTAGCAATATGTGGTCACTATTACGACATCTATGTGTCACTGAAATCAGTTTCTAAGTAACATTCACAGACTCCCTATCACCTACAGGATCAAGACTCTTCAGTGGGGAGCCAAAGCCCTCTACAGCCTTTCCCCAAATCATATCCTTAACATTGTCCCTCTATATCTCCATGTACAAGTCATTCTCGCCATTTGGGGGGTCATAAGGTCTAAGAATCTGGTGGAAACATTGGATCCTATCTCCAGGGAGAAAACACAAACAAAATTTCCCTTTTCTTTGCATGCTTCAAGGCCATCCTGAAAAATAGGAATGCTCCTCAGCTTTGTGAATTTTAGGTCAAGGAACTCCACACATTCTCTACAAGAACCCCCTCGGTATTACTTGAACCTCCACTAACGCTGCTACTCCTCACCTTCCTTCACTCTTACCCCCTCCTCACCCAGCAAGGTCTGCTCAGCCTTAAAGGCCCTGTTAATTCACGAGATATCTATTGTGACCACCCAGCCTTCCAGACCCTTTCTTCCTCCAGAATTCTTTGGCAAGTCCATATGATATCACCTAGCTGGTACTCATTCAACAATGCTTTGTAGTTTGGGGTTTCTGTTCTTTTTTTTTTAATAGGCTTACTTTTATATCCAACTATATTGTACACCAGATTCAAATGTCTTCAGAAGCCAAAGAATCAGGGGGAGTATGGTAAACTGGAAAGAAATCCCTCTTCTAAAATCCCCACTGTCTCTGGGTCTACTGTTTTTCAAGGAAAGCCAGGATTCTGGACATGTACTTCAAGTATTTTAGTTTCCAAATGTTAGTAAACCACCTCTCAGAAAAGCACATAGTTAGGGGACATGTTTTGTTGGATGCATGGGTGGTCTTGATCAGACAAAAGTGATGGCCAGAATAACCACTTTGCAGGGTCACCCTAGTCCCACACAAGCTTGAATGAATTCTAAGGTGCCTGAAGGTCTTTGACTTGATGTTCTAGGGCAATTGTCTATTAGCAAAAGTGATAAAGGTCTGAGTTTTCTATAAAAGGCCTGATACTCTGCTTTAATGCTGTCTCCTGAGAAGAGATTTCAGACTGTGTCTCTGAAAAACAGTGCAAAGTCATGATGTTTAGGTTTAAGTTTATGATGACTTACTTGGATCATTTCAACAAGTATTTGGGCAGTCATTTCATGACACACTGCTGGGAGATACAAAAAGGGACAAGACAGACAATTCCTATCCTCAGAAGTCTACAAATGAAATACACTAGAATATTGATGAGCAAGAATAGGAGCCAAGCATACACAAAAGAGAAAATACAAGTAGCCAACAAATACACAAAAAAACATTGATCATTACCAATGTTCAGGGACTTGCAAATTAAAAAGCACTTCACACAGGCAAAAATTAAGAAGTTAGCTAATGTCATTGATGTGAGGAAATGGTTCTCTCAAACTGCAAGTGAGAGCATAATTTCGTACAGGAGCTTTCGAGGGCAACTTGCCAGGATCTATTAACATTTAAAGGTGCATCCCCTGTGACTCAGCAATTTCACTTTTCATAGCCACCCTGGAGAAACACACGGAGTCCACAAAGAGATGTGTTTAGGGATGTTCACTAGAACGTCACTGAAAATAGCAAAACACCACAGATGTCCTAGATGCACATCAACGGGACTGTCAGAGTGAGCTGCCGTATGCGGTCATATAATGAAATACAACGTAGTACACAAACCATAAGATAAATCTGTATGTCCCACTATGGAGACATCTCTAAGACAGGGTGCTGAAGGAAAACACACACAATAGTCAATAGTACCCACTGTCCAAGATAAGAAGCTTAGGGAGAAGACACAAGCACAAAGGTTTAAAAGGATCTATACTAAGGAGAGTGACGGCTTCCCAGATGGAGGAATTCCCTAGGGGGTTGCTGGCAATGGTCAAGGCAACTTGACACTTATTTGTAATGTTTAAGTTTTTTTTTTAATGTCCATTCATTACCTGTGTGATTGAATAAATCAAAAACATTGCAATGGTTACTTCATGGATCTGTTTTCAGCAGGATGACCAATGACGCTCTTTATCACAAGCCTAAAACCCTTCCCAACCAATATTATCCAATATTATTTGCCCTTTTTTACTGTTAATTATAGTACAGCAGCTCTCTAACAATTCTCTGCCTAATAACCTTGAACTTCCCCAAGTTTTTGAATTAGTGTATGAGACCCACTTTTTTTTCCATTTATAAATGTATTTTCCTTTCAAAAAAGAAAAAGAAAAGCCTCCCATTCGACTCACACACCCAAACCTGGAAATAGAAGCGGGTCTGCCAAAGCAGCAGAGCTGAGGCAGGCATTCTAAAGACGGCAGCAGCCACAGCCTTCAGCCGCGGTGGCCAAGGCTCTCTCCTTCTCTGCTGTTCTGTGAGCAGGACACGTCTCGGGGTTTGGGCCTCAGGTAGCAGGAGTGGGGTCGTTAGTAGTGTCATTCTGGGCTGCATGGTCCCTCGACTTGTATCCCCAGCCGTCCTGGATCTGCTATGAACTACCCAATACAACTCTGATATTTTATTTTCTGCTAAAATTAATCAGGATTTGTTTCTATTATTACCAATCCCATGATCTTGGGAAAGTTACCTCATTTCTTCTCTTTCTTCATTTTTATAAATGGATATCTATCTATTATAATAATATCTATCTCCCAGGACTTCAAGAAAATAAAATATATGCCATAAATAATATTGCATATACACAGTACATTTTTAAATGCATCTCTATTAATATATCCCTGAATATATTTTATGCACTTACATGAATCTATGAATATTATATGTCTATATGTAAAATCTATATTAAGGTAAAAAATATGAAAACACCTGACTATACCTTTCTTCTCAGGTTGCAGGCAGTGAGGCATGATGGGTGCTTAGAATTTATAATAGATAAATTGCAGTGGATTTTCACTCCTAATATCTCACAGATAAATGCAAAGGCAAATGACGTACAGCTTTTCAAGGAAGCAGGAAAAAATAAATGAAAAGATGGCATTTGTGGACCTAAGCTTGAGTACAAATAATCATGCCGATCTCCCATGGCTCACTTATTTTGTGTATAATCTGCAGTGACCTTTCCATTGAAGGCCAATTTTCTGATACCAAATAATTTCCAACCATAGGCCAGCTGGCTGGACGGCACTTACAGAACTCACTCATTCTAATATCAGTCACGATAAACATCATTAGGATTGAATAGTTTCTGCAAAATGACTCTCAAGCCCTAGAGTAAAGTCCACAGCCAAAACAGGTGACATCAAGATAAACGACTTTATTGGGTGCCCACACAGGGCTCTCCTGTCAGCCCAGGTAATCAAAAAGCAGAGGATGTGACGGCTTGGAAGGGCCTCAGGGACCCGGGTGTCCAAATTAGTGTGAGCATCAGATTCTCTAGAGCCAGAAACCCACGCTCCCTTCCGTTCACAGGGAGTACACGACCCCACAACAGGCCCTCTCTCATCCATCAGCCACGGAAAAGTGAGGCTGGAGGTTCGCTTCGCCCTGCTCTGTGGGAGCCTACAAAATGACCGGTCCGCGCACAGAGACAGAGAGGAGCTGAGCTGAACGCGAGAGTGCCTTCCCCTGCTTCTCTCTGGGCCGCCTGCAGGGCAGACCCGGGACTTCCTCACAAATCACCCGGGCGTGGGGACTGGGTTGCTCATGAGGATTTTTCACCTGAGGACATCGGCCTCCCCAGGACGGTCCCTCACACATGCAAACAACAGGAAGAGGGAGGTGGAGAGTACAAACCCCAGACTCGATCAGGGAAAAGGCAGCAAATCTCAGCCTGAATCCAAGGCCGTCCTCCACTACAGTCTTCAAGCTTGATCAGGGAGCTCGGGGGGCTCAGTCGGTTGTGTCCAACTTCGGCTCAGGTCATGATCTCAGGGTTTGTGAGTTGTGGGGCTCAGGCCTCACACTGGACTCTCTGCTGTTAGTACAGAGCCTGCTTGGGATCCTCTGTCCCCATCTCATTCAGCCCTTCCCCCAACTGGCTCTCATGCACTCTCTTGCTTTCTCTCAAAAATAGATAAACATGAAAAAATACATAATGCTTGAGCAAAAGGAATCACAGCCATTCTTCCTCCTTTAATCCAGGAGCTGATTAGCACATTTGAAGATAAAGGGCCATATTTCTTCTTCCTCTTCCTCCCCATACCCTAGCTATCTCCTCAGGAAGAGTTATAGATATATTTGCCTTCCTAGAATATTTCCCATTTCTCTGGATATAGTACCTCCACTATCTCCTGTGCAAAACTCCACATTGAAGCCAAAATTACTATTCAAAGAACCCCCCATGCCAACACACACACACACACACACACACACCTTACCACCTTTATTGGGGTGAACACTCAGAAGTGGCCAGTTCCAGAGTGACCATGTGACCTAAGTCAGGCTAGTCAATTTTCTCTGATATACATAAACACTAGGAGGTCTCTCTCTCTTGCTCTAAAACTAAGAGTTGTAAGAAAAATGTAACCTTGAGCTTCTTCTGACCATTTCCCACAAAATATGGAATAACCTCTCTACATTAGAAAAGAAAGTGACACCAACATCCAAGGAGAAAGGAGACAAAAAGAACAGACACAGAGTCCTCAGGCTTTCAAGTGAGCCATATAGGAAGGCTGACTAATAAAAAAAAAAATCAAAACAAGTAAGTCCATTTACTTGTAAGATGGGGTTTGGGATTAGAAATGGTGCAAGAATAAAAAGCCACTTGTCCCCAGGGGCTATAAATAAGGGCTTGGGCCATACTGTGAACCCTGGCACTTGTGTGGTGCCTGCTGAGGGCCCAGCTCTAGGCCAGGAGCTTTCTGACACCTTTTCTATTAGGAGGTAAGAACTCCCGTGTAACTCACACTGATTTATTTAACAAGTGCCAGCTAACACCTTGATACAGCAAGGTACTTAAATGTTTTATTGAATAGCTGTGGTCTGATAAATTCAGGAGATGGAAGACTATAATCTCCCTTGGTCTTAATTCTATGTTTCTATTAATTCAGCTTAGGCATAGAGCTTTTTCTCCACCACATCACAGAATCGACTCTGTGTGCTGCTCTTGAGCTGGGGCTCTGGTATCCTGTACCTCTGCAAATTACACTTCAAGGTCCAGTCTTAGTTGTAAATTTATTCCTATTCATCTTTTAGTTGCAGCCCGTCATTTTGTTTTGTCAACATGCTGTGGGATCCTTACTCTATTATCCAATATATATAAGCCCCATCCTTCCAGCTTTGAATCATCTAGAAATGTTACAGGTTTGCCCACTACAACTGTATCTCAGCCACTGATAAACTCAAATGAGATAATGACAAGGGAACTCTGCAACATGCTGGTGGAGAAACTTCCCTTTTCCCCCCTCAAAAAAAATTTGACATTAGTAGAAGATTTTCATATATGGTTAAACATTCAGTTCTAAATCAATCTGTTAACTCACCCAACCCATGTTTCACCCCCTTGACTCTGGGAGAGTTATAAAATAAAATATTATGCCAAGCTGCCTTGCTGGGCATCAAGTACTTTATGCCTCCATGCTGTTACAACAGCACAATAATCTGATCCTAAAAGGAATTAGAGTTGGTTCAATGTGACCAGTTCTTGGTGAACCCATTCTGGCTCCCAATGATACCAGCTTCCTTTTCCAGTCTCACGAGCCATCTGTCTAATAATTCAGTCCAGCCTGGCATTGCACCATTCACCAGTGTCAAATTTGCTGACTGGTAGCATCTAAAACAACCTTCCTCCTCCTTTGAAAACTTCAAAATCTGTCTATAGTGAGTCTTCAATCACCTCTCCTTTTTCTCCTCAAGAAACAAACATTTAAAGAATGCCTATCATGTTGCTAGGTAAGGCATTTGTTCTACAGGAAAAAGCAGGCAGACTGGTTGCTATTCTTGTGGAATGAGACTGAAGATCGCCAACGACTGTTTCAGTCAAAGAAATATCACACGCGAGAATCGGTGGTGTGGCCCCCAGGTGGGTCTGTCTTTGTGGGGAGGAGGCCATCGGAGTTACTGATTTCCGCTGCGTCTTCCTGGCATTCCCCCTGTCTCACTCTCACCTCCCTTGCCCCACTCCAATACACCAAGGAATTTCTCCCTCTTCTCTGACAGTTCTGAGAGAAATGAGACAGTGGCCAGCAACTGCTGAATAGGAATGTTCACTGGCACAAATCTCAGAGGGTTTTTGCTCTCCACGTTAGAGAACTATTTGCTATAGTCAGCCATAGGTATATAGATGAGCAGTACATGGTAAAATAGATACCCAGCATGGATCAAGAACACACTAGAAATTCATGCATTAGCCAAAACTTCCAGCTCAAGGAATGACCCAGTATTGACGTACTGGCCTCACCAAACTAGAAAACCCAAATGTCAGGACATAACTGTTTACCTTTTTACTCGTAAAGCAATGCTTGGCACCAAGCAGAGACTTGTAGGAGATCACCTGCACTCATGGCCCCTTTGCTGTGTGACCTTCTGGTTCCTCTTATTAAAGAGGCAGAGTCAGGGGCGCCTGGGTGGTTCAGTCGTTAAGCATCTGACTCTCAATTTCAGCTCAGGTCATGAACTATATATAGTTCATGAGATCAAGCCCCAAGCCCCATGTCACACTCTGTGCTGACAGCACGGAGCCTGCTTGGGATTCTCTCTCTCCCTCTCTCTCTGCCCTTCCTCCCTCTTTCCTCCCATGTTCGAGTGCTCATGAGGTATCTCTCTCAAAATAAATAAATAAACATTTAAGTTTTTTTAAATGTTTATTTATTCTTGAGAGAGACAGAGCATGGGTGCGGGGGGGGGGGAAGGGAGGGGAGAGAGAGAGAGAGAGAGAGAGAGAGAGAGAGAGAGAGAGAGAGAGAGAGAGAGAATCTAAAGCAGGTTCAGGATCTGAGCTGTCAGCACAGAGCCCAACCAGGGACTTGAGCCCATGAACCACAAGATCATGACCTGAGCCGAAGTCAGATGCTGAACCCACTGAGCCACCCAGGCACCCCTAAATACATAAACATTTAAAGAGGCAGAGTCTGTCTTCCCACCTCTTGATTCTGGGCTGAGCTATGATTTGTTTTGGCCCACAGAATGCAGCAGAAGTATTGTATGCTAGTTCCGAGGACTCAGGCCCTATTGTCTCTGCTTATGCTTCTGTGCCTCTGGCCTCACCATGCAAACATGCCTAACTAGTGTGCAAGGGTGAGAAACAAAGGGAGAAGAGCCATGTCACCTTGATTTCCCCTGCCTAAGTCAGATGACATGAGTCAAACCCCCATGGGCCCCAGACATTTGAGTGAGCCTAGCCAAGATCACAGAGCCATCCAGCCTGTAGCTCAAGATACATGAGCAATAAAAGCTTGTGTTTTGTTCTTATTACATGAATTATTTTTGCTTTGGGGAATGCTCATATAAGAAGGGCAAACAGCAGGGTGGGGTGGGGAGGACATTTTAACACTAAGGTCTTCAAGAAATTCCCTGCTTATGCTTCCTATGTATGCCAAAGGGCACTCAAGCAATAGATGCAGAGAAAGAAAAAAAATGTACCCATTTAAATGTCATGAATATCTTGAGAAGGAGCAGATACCAGATGAAAGGGAAGGGAAAGGTTAAAAAGTAGCCTCTGTATCCTGTGTAGCAAGTAGCCCCATAGATTTTATGCTTCCAAGTTCCCACAGACCTACAAGTCGAATTTCATCCGAGCCTGCAGACTTGAGCTCATGTCTGTGAACCATGCTGGCTTCCTGCCTTCACACCTACACGGAGCCCTGACTCCCTCCCCTTTATTCTGCTTTTTTCCCACAGCAAGACCATTCTCACTGGTAGGCGAGTCAGAATTCAAACAACAATCAAGTACCTCTGCTTTCTCTCCGATCTTTTAAAATGTCCCCCAAGCAGTCTTTCCCTTGTTCACCCATTTCCCCCCCAAATGGGAGTGAAAGGCTCCTTTTGGTTGTCTTCAGTTTATTTCTGAAGCTTCGGCTCTTCTAGGTTTTAGATGAAGTGAGACAGAAGCAGAGGCTTTGTATCAGACCAAGCTGGGTTTGTGTCCCAGATCTGCCCTGTAGTAACCACAGGACCTCGGGGCGGTTTCTTAACCTCTCAGGAATTCAACTTCCCTTTCTTTAAATGGAAGAAAGGATCACACCTACATCAGACAATTGTTGGGAATATTAAATGGGAAAACGTAACCAAACTGCTTGGTTCTGGAACTTGTTCCAGAGTTCCTGGTGCAGAGCAAGTCCTCCACACCCAGCAGCCTGCATGAAACTTTAAGTTCAGGTTCACTCTTTTGAATTGGGGAATAAAACGTTTTTTTTCCTCACTTGTTCTGCTCTTTATATGTTCTTTTGATATCTGGGCTTTTCAGAGAGCTCCATCCACAAATTAAAGGTTACCTGTCAACATTCTCCCTTTTAATCTTCACTAGAACACCAATCCCTAAGGCAGGACATGGATCAAGATGGGACTTTCCATTCCTGGACAAGAGAAAGCCAGGCCAACATCACCCTGGCTTAACATAACCATTAACATAACCAGTGGGATTATGAATAATGCGGGAGAACCCTGGGATCACAGCTGTCAACGCCTGCCTGCTTCCGGGTCAGCCAGTGGTCATCGACTCAGGCCCAGGCTGCCAGCCACTAACAGGACACTCCACTTCATTCGGGACCACCCAGGTCCACCAAGACTCTGCCCAAGGCACCCTACTCACATGCTACACTTTCCTTCTAACCTGGCCCACCCCCTCCCAAAACACTAGTCTCCACCGCAGAAGGTGGGCCTCACTGCAAGCTCCCTTATGACGGTTGGTTTTATGTGTCAACTTGGCCAGGCTCTAGTTATTCAATTGAACCCTAGTCTAAATGTTTCTGCGAAGATATTTTGTACATATGCTTAACATCTGCAATTGGTTAGGCTCCAGGTAAAAGAGATGATCCTCAGCAATCTAGGCAGACATAATCCAGTCAGTTGAACAGCTTTAAGAGCAAAATTGAAGTTTATCAGTGGAAAAAGAAATTGCACCTCGGGACTGCATCTGAGCTGCTACCCAGGAGTACACAGTCCGACAGCCCACAGAGACTGCAGATTTGCCAGCCTCCACTGGGTACGGATATATGAAACTGCTCACTTCCCAGGCCTGCGGAAGCGGTTGTTGGGATGGCCCTCAGCAGTGGGGATGTATTTAAGCAGGGTGTCCTGAGCCTGAAATGGCTGCCCCCACTGGTTCTTCCCTGGGCTTGGCTGCAAGCCCTACCCAGGGTCCAGCAAAATTCTCAGAATCAAAGACCCTGAGGACCCTCGGGGATCCTGGAGGCCCCCAGAGAACATCTGGAACTCTCTGTGGGCCCTGAGGGCCAGAGCTATCCATGAGCCTCTAGAACTAAGGTCTCCAACCTGCCAATGGTAAGGATCACCTGAGGCACCTTCTGAAGTCACAAGCTTCCTGGTGGCCTCGCCACACTGAATCAGAACCTCTGGAGAGCAATGGGCAGGTTGATAAACTGTCTGGATGATTCTGAGAATTAGGCAATTTGGGGGAGCAGGAAGGTTCAGTCTTGGCTCCCAAGTCATCCTCCAACTCAAGAATCCCAACCAGTCTCTTGAACATCCTAAGCATCAGTGACTACCTGGAAAGAGAGATAATGTTTTACTGAGCTCAGTGTCCTGGAGGCATAAGCCACTGGACGATACTTACCAGAACTTCAAAGTGATTTAAAGACCATCTGAGTTAGAAATGATGGGGAGAGGATTTGTAGAGCCTATTAAGAAACTCCTCTAGCCTCTAGCCAGGGCACCTGGGTGGCTTAGTCAATTAAGCATCTAACTCCAGCTCAGGTCACAACCTCACATCTTGTGAGTTCAAGCCCCACATCAGGCTCTGTGCTGACAGCTCAGAGCCTGTAGCCCATCTTGGATTCTGTGTCTCCCTCTCTCTCTGCCCCTTCCCCATTTGCGTGTGCACTCTCTCTCCCCAAAAAATAAAAAAATATATATATTTTTAATTAAAAAATGCAGATTCCCAAGCCACAGACAAGAAACAGAATCCCTGGGAGTAGGGTCCAAGAACCTACCTTTCGAGGAAGCTACCCCCACACAGGACTCCTTTGCCCACTGACATTTGAGAACTCCCAGCTGATGTCTGGTGTCTGATAGGGGGACCATGAATATAAACATGTAAACATTTAAACACTTCCCTGAAGACTGGGGATTGCATCAGCAAGATCCTCCTTATCAAACCCACGTACAGAGACCATCATCCTGATCCCAGTTCTAAGTCAGAGCTCTTGATGAAAGCCCTCTCTCTAAAGCCCGCCAGGTGTACAGACATCGGAGCAAGCTGTCGGTGATGCATGCATCCGTGCCCGCCTTGGGGAAGCCAGGACAACCCCAGGGAGCTGAGGGCTGGAATGAAGATGCTGCACTCAGCCGTGGGCCTGTTTCTGAGAAGAGGCAACCTGCTGACTGTTCCTCATCTCTCCTCTCTTCTATGACTGGGTCAAACCCCAACCCTCACTCCGAGGTCTCCTGCAGATTGTGCTTGATGAAAACAACCACTGAACACCACCTCTTATACCCTGGACAGAGGCTCTGGGCTCCTGACAGGTCCTCCTGATCCCTTCCTTATCTCCTCCCATCCATTCCCCATAGTGGAGACAAAATTATCTGAAAGGTACTTCTGAGCATGTCACTTCCCTGCCTGGAACTGTTAATAATGTCTTCACTGCTCTAAAGATCCCAATTCAAAAGTCTTGGTCCACAAGAACTATGACCATGATGCCCACATTATTTTGCAGATGTATCCTCTCCCACTCTCTGGGATCTTTCTCTCTTCAGAACCTTCACACATTTTGTTCTGACCTGCAGTGCCCTGTCCTTGGTCCATTCTAATGCATCCTTGAAGCTCAGTTTAACCATCAACTCTCCATCCACTCTCCCTCCCTCCCCAAACCAGCTCAGGCCACATCAGCCTCTCACTTCAGTCCCTTGGTAGCACTTATCAAAAGTGTGGTGAAATAATTATTTGCTCACTATCTGTCTCCCTCAACAGGCTGTAGACAGCAGCACAAACAGAAATGCCATGTGTGTCTTGCTCACCATTATATCTCCAGTGCCTGGCACAGGGCCTAGCACACAGTAAGTGTTCAATAAACACTTTTTTAACAAGTGAAGAAAAGAATATCAATTTGTTAGTAAAAGGGTTTAATAAGACCCTCTTTCCCACCTTGAATACTTTTAAGGACGGATGGGAGCTAAACCTCTACACTGACATGTCCCAATTCAAGCAAACTTCTTGAACTGCCCTTGAAGAGTCCACAAGTTCAAAAGGGTAACGTTTGCCAAATGCATGTAATGTGGGGTTTTTTGCTTGACAAAGGGATTCTTCACTTTACTGAAAAAAAAAATCCCTGAAAGGCGTCTTTAAATAGTGCGTTCCCTCTGGTGCCCATAAGCTGTATTAAGAGCTCATTAATTATCTGCCAGGGAGGCTAGAATTAAGAGGCAAGTCGTAAGGATGGTTGCCAGGGGAAGAAATGATGATAAATCAGCACTTAAATGAAAGTGTAAATCATGGGGGAAGTAGGACCCGATTTACAGAAGTGTGATTTGTACACAGCTTATCGGAAACTTTATTATCACAAAGCACACTTGGAGGAGGCGGGAACACTGTTGAATGGAACCAGATTTCCGCCTTTGAAAGGCATCCCTTTCCCCTCCTTGGTCTTGTCTGCGCAGCTCTCAAAGGTGTCTTTGAGCTGTTGTGCATGGAACTGGAGCATGGTTCTGTCCTGCCCTTGCAGTTCACCTACTGTCCCATCAAACCTTCTGGGCCCCTCAGGCCTGTGTAAGTGTAACGGTCCTTTCCACCTCCAGCCAGGGTGGCTGACAACTCGGAAGAGCAGAAGGAGCTTTCCAGGTGTGTCGCTGGGAAGGTGGGGGTACCCCATCAGAAGAGAACATTTACTGAGTGGTTAGTGGATGTCAGTACTTGGGTTCATGCCTTGATATGCCCTTTATCAAAAGCTGTAGAAATAAACAACCGCCACTCGGACACGAATCAAGCAGAGCTAGCACCGTCGGGAGTCAGCCACCATCACTTGATCGGCAGAGACTCAAAGGCAAACAGGGGAGCAGAAAAGTTTTATAGTGAAAAATGGGAAGACTTTGGCTGTGCTCTGATTGGAGGCTGTTGGCCTGGGAAAGCTATGGGGTGTTGATGAAGCAGGGGCATCCTATGCAATTGGGAAGGAAAGCAGACTTGGCTTTCTCCGTGTGGTCCTCAGTAGAAAACAGGGGCAAAATTAGGGAAGCTGGGAGTCATTGATAAAATCCTGGCTGTTTGGGGCCAATTGCTACAGAGATTGTAGTAGGGTTCTATTTTTGTATGTGATCTGGCCATCGCCACTGTCCATTTGTATAAGCTCTCTCTCCCTAGAATCACACCATCTCTTTAAGTCACATGACCTCAGCAGGACTTTCTACAAGGAGACGTACTGGTTCTCTCTCGGGCAACAGCCAGAGCTGTGTTTCTGTCCATGGGACATTTCCAGGTGCCTCTACGAGTCAGCTGGCTCTGCTGTTCCCTCCTTTTCCAGGGCTGGGGTCTGCACCCACTAGAGTTGACATGTTAAGACAGTCCCCCCTCACTCTCTTCCATTCGGCCCCCTCCTCAATGTTTGCATAGCCCTTGGCTTTTCCCCAGTGGTCTAGGCTTACTTTCCTTGGGTGTCGATGTAGCCACCCCTACCCCCAACCCTGACTTCCTCAGGGCCTTGAAGACAGGTTCAGGTGTGAGTTATCACCCAGCCTCAGAGCCCAGCACAGTACCTGGCTCACAGAAAGTGTACGGAAAATGTCCCATGAATAATTCAGTTAATGCATTGGTTTTAGTGCCAGCCACTCATGACGAGGAAAGGAAAAGAAAAGAATGAAAACAACAAACAAAGGGCAATTACAAAAGCTCAAGAAATCTTGGAATATTCTGCAGAAGTGTCCCTCATCTTAATGACACATAAATGGGCCCAATTGGATTTTACTTTTTCTTGCCCCTTCCCTGCCTTCAATTTCTAAGTGGTTTTAAATAAGACTTATTCTCTTTTCCTCTGAATATTTTCACCAGATGCGGGGGTCTCACATTCCTATTACATCCCCATATATGCCTATCTTAATACAGGAGATGTGGCAGGACCTCAAAAGTGCATCAATAATGTGGTTTCTAAAAGGCTAGTATTGCAAAATAAGGGTATTTTGAACAGCTATGGTCAAATTTGACAATGGACAAGTTCACAGAAGAGTCCATTAAGGAAAACCCCCACCTAGGCCTAGGGAAACATGTTGTTTCCCTACAGGATGTAAAATAACAACTAAAATGACAACCCAAACATAACCACTGTGTGATGTAGGAGGCAATGTGTGTGTTAGAGCACAGCTACCCTGAGTCTTCCGTTTGGGACACGGTGAGAAACTGCTAAGCAAAATCCTATTTCCCTATGTCACAGAGTCTGTGTCTTTATAGCTGAAATTATCTAATTAAGTCAGGTAAGAGTCTCCATCTTGGCCCATCTCAGCCAAATAATTAAAGAAAAATCAAAGCTTTGGGCCCAAAAAATTGTCAGCGTTCCAACGTGTATCCATTTGTAAATACAGCGACAGCCAGCAGCACCTCTCCCATAATAAAACTGAGAGGAGATGTCATTTCCCCGCTCCCCTACCCAGTCTGTTAACTGCAGTTATGTCTGTCTACTGTGCAATGATAATCACGACCCTGAGGCCTTACAAGATTGGGAAATGCCTTCTGAAGCATCAAACAGAGATTAAATTGTCTTGCCTATAGTTGTAGTGTTAATTTAAATTACAATCCTTTGAAAACTGGCACTGGATTACCAGTTCTCCAAGGACGTGAAATTTTATCTAAGGGTGCCACTTTATGAACCAGAATGTGCGATTAACACGAACATCCTTTTTCTGGGTCTTCTAGATGTATGAACTCTTTTTTTTTTAGAACAATTTATTGAATATAAAAACCACCATTTACTTTGGAATGGAACATGACTGTTTCCAAGCATTGCCACATATTTTCTCATCGGATACCAATGTGTCAGAAATGCAGATGAGGGAGGATACAGCCATAATGTCAGCTCCTCACCGTTCTTCTCTTACGCACGGATTTCACAGCTGTTTTGGAGAACTTCCCGCAAGTCACTGGAGACCACTTTGCCCCATTGGGTAGAGAGCTAGAAGCATCTGGGAATTTACATTCCCACTTCCTACCCCCGTTCCCAGCTGGTCACTGAGAGACAGAAATATGAAGGCCCAGCCCCTTTGTCTCAGACTAGACTAGAATTAACCCACACTTCAGAGTTTCCTTGTAGGATCGGCCTGGATCTTCCCTCTGCAAGACTTTGCCTAAGATCACATCCTTGCTCTGCCTCCTCTTTTTCCTCTACTGCTCCCCACTCTCATCCCAGGCAGAAGCACCCCCTTAATAAGTCACTGGAGTCTCCATGTAAAAGGCTCCTCCTGAAGAGCTTGATCTGAAATTCAGGGATAATTGTCAACCATCTACAAAATGGACCCAGAAAATTGAGTGGCTTGACCAAGACCATATAAACCAAGGCCAGAATCCAGGTCTTTACATTAACCAGCCATTCAGTTGGTATTTGTTAATACCTACCACCTACCACACTACTCAGGACAAGGAACAGTAGGACAAATGCACTCAGGGGCCTTCCTCCACTCAAATGCACAGGCTAGTAAGAGAAACAGCAAGAACCAACACGGTGTTTTCAGCTTGCAGTGCTTTCCAACTGAAAGGATCATAGAATAAATGTATACTCTTTAGACATTTTCAGGTTAATGCTGTCAGGATCCAACTTGAAGGCAACCAAAAGACCAAGCACTTTTACAGAGCACAGCACAACACATGAGCTGTCTAGAGTCTAACCATTGACCTTTCCTGCCCATTGGGGTCCCAAGTCCAAGAACTCCTGGGGAAAGAGATGGATGGAGAGGGGAGGGGCAGCTGGGGGGGCCTGAACAGGACCCAGTGGGCTGGAGAACTAGAGATGAAGGAAATGGCTGGGCCAGGAACAGCCTCACCCTGAGGGCAGCAGTATGCCTGCATTTGGTTTCCATCACTTCTGATGTACCCCAGAGAAAATGGCCTGGCCCCCTCAGATGCCAGCATCCTGGAGACCATGGGAGCCTGTCCTTCCTGTGTTGCCCACACAACTCTGGGCAGCAACGCTGAGGCATCACCAGGACTTGGTGGCCCAGTGGTCTGAACCCGTGTTCTGAGCCTGGCTCAATTCTGGTGAGACTCAGAGAGGTAAAGCTCTTCATCCAAGTTCGCACAAACCAGTAAGAAGCAAAGCAGAGATTCAAAACAGGCATGCCTGAATCCAAAGCCCACACTTAAAGAATAACTAATAAGAAAAAGGCAAAGGGAACAATGTTCTCAGGAGCACTCAGTTCTCCCAGCAGAATAAACCACACTGATAAGTTAGGCTGAGTGGGTACCTAAACATAAAGGGAAATGAAATTCTTGCTCAAAAATGAAAACGCAGAAGTAAGTCTTCTATCACAAAGAAATAGCATAGAAAGAAAGAGGAAAGCCTAAAATGAGATGAAGCATGAAACAACATAAATGTTCTGAAACTCTAAGAGATGTGTCTGCTAGGGAGGAAAAGCTAATGGCAGTAGAGGCTGGAAGTCATTAGTGTGTGTTGATCTTTATCTCCATGACCTCACTGCAACCCTTCCGTAGCTCCCTATTGTAAGAAAACAGAAAGCAGACCTTGAAAAGTCAAGACAAGGGTTAAGTAGTAGTTGCCTACTACACACCAGATCATTGTTTGGACCTGGCTTTTCCTAAGAACTACAGTAGCAAAAATAGAAAAAGCAAGCATTTTTTTGCCTGTATACAAACAAGGGAAAATAGGAGTATGGTAGAAATTGCAAAGAAGCCAGTCTAACCTTGACCGGCAAAGGATATCTTTGATTCATCTAGCCTGAGGCTAAACCCAGAAGAACACATGGCAAAAAAAGAGGGAGCAGTCCTGAACATATCTGGAAAATGACGCCATGAAGCAACGGCTGAAGCTAAAGAGTATTCCTCTCCGTGGGAGACTCAACCAGGATCTAACCATTTTTCAAGCACAGAAAGTGGACCGTCTTCTGGGAGAGCACCATGTAGGGCATCACAGGGGCCCTCTTCCTTTATGTCTCCTACCCCCTAGAAACCTCTGTCCTCAGATCCAGGCAGGGTTATCTGGGATTCTTGGTTGGCTCCCTTCTGGGGCTTGAAGACCCATTTAAAATGCAAAGAGAATCTGGGAGGGAAATAAAGCTCCATTAACTTGAAGCAGGGCCGCTGAAATCTTTCCTGTGTACATGCTTCCTCACTAGTGTGACCTTGGGCATTTCTTGCCTATAAAAAAATAAGGTGTTGGTCAAAACGTCTCCAGGATTTCTCGTGAAAACCCCGAGAATATGTGGAAGCGCCTGGCACATAGATGCTCCATAACACTAACTCCTCTCTCCTGGAATGGAGAAAGAAAACTGAGAGACCAATGAAAAAACTAAAAGCTTTGTAAAATAAATCATATGTACACCCCCAAGGTTTGAATGTTCGGGCAAAAATTTGCTTAGGGGTAGAGAATTTTAAAATCCTCCACTGATTGTTCTTATTCAGATTAAATTTTTCATGATAAAACATTTAACTCTCAGGGAATGTGTAGATGAGGTCAAGTTCTAACTAGAAGCTGAGAATTGGCTGCTCTCACAGCCCAGTGCCTGGAGAGATGGTTACAGCACAAGAAAGCGGGCCCCTCTGTTCCTGCTGACAATAGATCTTATGCTTCAGTCCAATCAGGATCCTCTCGAGGTCTTGTTAAAAAAAACACATTGCTGAGCCCCAATCTAAGCTTTCTGAGTCAACAAATCAGGGATAGAACCAAGAATATGCTTTTCTTTCATTTTTTTTTAACATTTGTTTATTTTTGAGAGACAGAGCACAAGCGAGGGAGGGACAGAGAGAGACAGAGACAGAATCTGAAGCAGGCTCCAGGCTCCAAGCTGTCAGGATAGGACCTGATATGAGGCTCAAACTCACGGACCATGAGATCATGACCTGAGCAGAAGCCGGATGCTTAACCGATTGAGCCACCCAGGCGCCCAAGAATCTACTTTTCTGACAAGTCCCCAGCTCTTAGTAATGCTACCGGTCCAGAGGCCATGCTTTTGAAAACCAGTGTCCTACACCCACTTGCCTTTTGAGAGAGTCTCAATTTAGAGTTAACTGTGACCTTGGGTGATTCATTCCTCTCTTGGTGTCCCTCTACTTGAATTGAGACATTTGCTAGATGACCCTTAACAGCGCTTCCTGCTCTGACATTCTGTGACTTTGCAAGTCTAACCAGTTCAGTGCATTTACTGCCTAGTTCTGGGCTGGGAATGGGGGGAGACCAGGCATGCAAAAGTGACTGAATGACAAGGAGACTCTCTAGAATACCGAAGGGCAAATATTGTGTTTATTTTCCCACTGCCCTAATTTTCTTCCATACTTTCAAGTACTCTCCTGACTTCAGTTAAGTTTGCCCTGGACTCTTGATCTTGACAGATATTTTAAAAATAAATAAATAAAAAAGAAAGAGCTGTTTGGTCAGATAAAGTTTTCCTAAAAGTCTTCCCCTGGAAGGATGCTCAGCCCCTCGGGCTGTGCTTCTGTGACTCAACAGTGACATCTGGTGGCCATCAAAGTGAGTCCTAGGCCCTGGTAACGCCCACACATGCTCCTGAAGACTATGGCACCTAATGGGGATGCCTAAATTCCCATAAATAAGCCCATTTCTCAATCATCTACAGCTGACCCGTACTACCTGTGAGCAAATTTTTCTCTTGGTTGGATGCCAGAAACATTAAAGCCTCTGACTCTTATTCTAAATCTCCATTCACTGAACCGTTTGAAAGGAAACAACCCTTAGAAAGCTGATAACCCCACTGTGGTTGATGCATCTTAACTAATATTCATATTTAAACCATTTGGTTAAAGGAACGCATCAAAGCATCTGGCGGGGAAAAAATACAGCCTAACTTTGCTTCCAATGATTTGATCTAAGCAAATAAATAAGTTATTTTCATTTCCAGTTTAACATAACAAGAATATTTTTACATGATAATTTGCTTTTAAAAATTCTAGCTGTGAAGTTTAATGACAGCACATGAAGCTCCCTGTCATTTCATATTTATGTTCCAACCCCAGTGCTGACAGTTCCCAGGGGCTCCAGACCTCTCGGCTAGAGATACTCCAGGCCATGTTTTCATAATAACAGGCAGCAAACCCAGCCCAAGAGCCAGGAAAAATAAAGTACCTTTAACAGGGCTCTAGACGTGGAACTGGCTCACTTTTTCCCCCTTCCTGCCACAGGGCAACCTTACAACTTAGGAGAAACAGTCAACCAGACCCTCCATTCCAATCTCACTACTGTCTGGTCCTGGGTGCCCTGTCGAAGCAAACAGCGTCAGGAAAGGCTCTTCTCCCACAAGGACTGGTTAACAGCAACAGCAGCCAGTATCGGTTTAGTGCTTCCTCTATGCTGGGCCCTGTCTCCACTGCGTTTCCTCAGCATCACTAGGCAGGGGGAGCATTTCATATCCCAGCTCGCAAATGAGGAAACGGGCTCAGGCAGGTGAGCGAGGGCCTGTGCCCAAGATCTCATGTTAGCGTGGGCTGGGGCTGGGGTCTGAACGCAGACCAAGAACCAGATCAGGTGAGCACCACCCACCTCCACCTACTCAAACCCTTCAAAGTGCAGATCCGGTGTTTTCTCCTCCTGCCCTGCTTTTCCCAATACTGCCACACCAGCCAAAGTCCCTTCCAAGGAAAAGCAATGCCTCTTGCCAGTGAAATGTCACCTACCCTGCCTCATCACTACTCCTCCATGGACTATACTTGCTTTGACTGGCTGATATGAATATAAGCATCTTCAAGGCAGGACTCCTATCTAATTTGGATCTGTAAGAACCCCACTACCTGGCACAGAGCATCACAGGCAGTTAGCAGCCAGAATGTTCTTGCTGAATGAACGGATGGATAAATGGACCTTGAGGAAGGCACTGCCACTCTGTAAGAGCCCTCCTGAGCTGGGGGAGTGGACAGTAGGAGAGGATTGGCAGTGGAGCACTGAGAGGACACCTAAGGAATCAGCAGAAAAGGAGCTCTGTACCCAGTGACAGGGCTGTCACTAAGAACCGATGCACTCTTACCACCGAATAACTTCAGCTCCGTGGAGCACTGTGGCATAGAGCTGAGAGGGCCTTTGCACACCTCCCCTTTTTTGCCCCTGTTGTGGGAGGTTTAGGTGATATATAGCGCCCCCACTTTCCTAGCACAGAATTCACCAACCCCCACTGCCTCAACATTGTCTGCTTGTCTGTTCCTCTCCAGACCATGAGAACCCAGGCTGGTACAAGGGAGGGGCTCAGTAAATATTCTTAAGTCACTCAAACTTTAGTTCAGCAGCAACTACAAAGCAGTGATAAGGGAGAATTTTGTGGCAAATTCAGAGCAATAGCCAGAGTTCCTCATTCTTCTACCGAAAGGGTGATGTATGTGTGTTCATATTTTGTAGATGCTAATTGTTGACAACATGATTCAGTGGCTCAACAAATTGGAACTGACACCATCAACCTGCTCAATCTATCAGTGCAAAGGACTTCGTTAACTGAGCCGAGCCAGCTTCCCTTGTGAGGCCAGCATCTTGTTTCCTATTAGTGGTGAACATCACAAGTAAATAGATTGGCTTAGCATGTTAAATTGCATCCAACAGCCCAGCAAAACTCATGAGCTAATGTAGGAAAATAAAAGTAAGGCCTGGCAGGCTCAAGTCAAAGCGCATTTACTAAGCAGAAGTTTTACTAGCTAGTTTCTCTGCCACCAGCCTCGCTGCATCCCACACTCCACAGAGCCCAGGATGGTCTTTCTAGAACTCCCATCAGCTCACATCACCTCCCTGTTCAAAGTTCTCCAGGAGTTTCTGCAGCCTCTCCTTATTGTGTCATCCTACACCCCCTGAGAGCTGGGCCTTGCCTACTTCTGCTGCCCAAAATTTTGCTCCCTCCTCACTCCACAGTGTGCCCACACACACACCAACTACACTTCAAGAATATCGCAGTACCTGTGAATGACCAAAGAGTCTCTCCCAACAGGACCTTTGCACATGCTGACACCCTCTTCCCCTCTTTCTGGAATTTTCTCTGCCCTTTCACCCACCTAATTCCATCAAGAGTTAGCTCAACTGTTTTACTGCGTCCAGAAAGCCTTCCCTGATGAAGTAGCTGAATTATGCCCTCCCCCCAAAAGCATATGATCATGTCCTAATCCCCAGAACCTGTGAATGTGGCCTTATTTGGAAAAAGGGGTTTCACAGATGTAATTAAATTAAAGATCTTGAGATGTCATCTTCCTGGATCATCAGAATGGGCCCTAAATCCAATGACAAGTGTCTTTAGAGACAGATAGAAGACTGACATGGGGAGGAGGAGAAGGGTTCATGTGAAGGCAGAGGCAGAGACTGGGATACCACCACATATCAAGGAAAGCCTAGGGCTACCAGAAGCTGGAAGAGGCAAGAAAAGACCCTCCCCTAGAGCTTTCATAGGGAGCATAACCCCTGCCAGCACACTGAGTTCAGACTTCTGGACTCTAGAACTATGAGAGAATGAATTCTGTTGCTTGAAGCCCCCCAGTTTGTGGAAATAGGTTGTGACAGCCCTCGGAAACCCAAACACCTGACCCCTGCCTTCAGGTGCTCCCTACCCTGCATTTCTCCCAACCCTGTGCACACCCCCTATCTTTTCCTTCTTCATGTGGTTTTGCAATTGCTATGTGACTTTGTTGCCTTCCACACTAGACCTTAAGGGCCCCGAAGGTAGAGATTTTATCTTCTGTGACTTTCTGCCAGGTTCTAACATGTCCTTGAAGGGAGCACAGGGCTATTAGTAGGTTAAGGACAAAATGACAAAAAGTCAGACTTGCTCTTTAAAATCCTTAAACGTCCTATCAATGTCTTCTGAGAACAAGCCTATCAGTTCTTCTCATGCCCCCTTGCTCAAGCTTCTCTTGGCCCTCAACAAATTCCTCCATTTCATTGTCAGCAAAGCCATTGCCACCCACTTAGCTGGCTACCTGAATCATGTATCTATCCTCTTTTGCCAAAGAGTGGCAAGCCCTTAAAATTATTCATGAATAATGTCCACGGGTTTCAAACCTCCATTCATTGTTTCAGGCATCAGTGCATCTATTGCCTGCATGTCCACCTTCATTGAGTAGAACGGTGGGCCAACTACAGCATTTAAGTGACTTTTCTCTTATTTTCATTGCACACCATTCTGTAGGCATACACAATAACCCTAGATGAAGTATTAAATGAAAAAAATAGAAGAATGATAAACGCACATTTATCCCAACCCCTTGCTATATCACATGAAGGAAACACAGGGAAACAAAGTTTAGGTCTTGATGGCAAGAAGTTTATAGTCTAGGTGTGCCTAAGAGTACTTGCTAACATTTGCTGCCTCTCCACCAAATCTTTCTTCTGTTTTGCTTTATTTTGTTTTGTTTCTTTGATAAAATGCAATTATCTTAATATGTGCCAGGAATTTTTCAAAGGAAACTAGATTTCACTTTACTTCCCTTTTTAAATAAGCATTTATCAATAATAGACCATGAGGTCCCTGTTCACAAGTCAGCTGGCAGGTGGAAGTAATGATAAATCAAAGAAACAATGGGGGCACCGCTGGTGGGAATGTAAAATGGGGCGGCTACTGTCGAAAACAGTCTGGCAGTTCCTCAAAATATTAAACATAGAGTTACAATATGACCTAGCAATTCCTCTTCTAGGTATCTTCCCAAAGGAGCTGGAAACAGATGTTCAAACAAATACTCACACACAGACATTCACAGAAGCACTATTCACAATAGCAAAAAGGTGGAAACAACCCAAGTGCCCATGAACTGACGAATGGATAAACAGCTGGTGATAAATCCATCGATGGAATATTATTCAGCCACTAGGAGAAATGGAGGACTGATACATGCTACAACATGGCTGGCACTTAAAAACATCATGACAAGAAGCCAGCCACAAACTCCACATACGATGATTCCATTTACATGAAATTGTCCAAAATAGGCAAATCCATAGAATCAGAAAGTAGATTAATGGATGCCAGGTCCTGGGGGTGGAGGATGGGTGGATGAGGGGAGTCAGTTGGTTTGGGTCACTGTAACAAAAGTATCATATACTGGGTGGCTTAAACAATAGACCTTGGTTGCTCACATTCCAGAGGCTGGAGGTCAAAACTCCGGTGCCAGCATGGTCGAGTTCTTAGTGAGGACCCTGTTCACATGACCTTCCGTGGTATCTGCAAACAGAGAGAGAGAGACATCAAGCTTTACCATCCTTCTCTTATAAGGACACTAATCTCACCATGGTGGTTCCACTCTCAGGACCTTATCTAAACCAAATAATTCCCCAAAGGCCTCACCTCCAAATACCACCACATTAGGAATTAGGGCTTCCAGAAAAGACTATGGAGGGAAAACAAAACTTAAGTCCATAACATGGAGAGCAGACTGCTAATGGGTATGGGGCTTCTTTTTGGATAGAATTGTTGTAAAGTTGATCATGGTGATGGAATGCAAAACCCTGTGAATATGCTTAAAGTCATTGGATTGTACGCTTTTTTTTTTTAGTGTAGTAGACACACAATAAATGTTACACAGCTTCCAATGTACAACATAGTGATTCAACAAGTTTAAACATGCTATGCTCACCAGTGTAGCTCCCATCTGCCACCATACAACACTATTACTGCCTATATTCCTTGTACCGAGCCTTCTCGTCCCGTGAATTATTCATCCCATAACTGGAAGCCTGTATCTCACTCTCCCCTTCACCTTAAGAAAGAAATGAGCACTGGGTGTTATATGTAAGTGATAAATCACCGGGTTCTACTCCTGAAACCAATACTACACTGTATGTTAACTAACTTGAATTTAAATAAATAATGTTTTTAATTTAAAATATTTAAAAAAAGAAATACAAAGCTGGAGGTATCACAGTTCCACATCTCAAGATATACTACAAAGCCAAAGTAATCAAAACTGTATGAACTGTACACTTTGAGTTAATTGTATAGCATGTGATTTATATGTCAAGAAAACTGTTACAAAAAGAGGAAGGAAGGAAACAAAGATGAAAATGATGAAAGAAGGGATCACAACCTCAAAAAGATCAGGAAATAATACATCATAGAGAAGATGTTATCTGGTAAGATATTCAAACCCTATGTCAACAAAATCAAGCAGCTGTAGAAGAAAACTCTGTATAAAATCCAGAACAACTATAGTTCCCATCTTCTTAAAAGGTAACACATATTGATTGTGTGGCAGTGCTGTTCTAGATGCTCTGGAACATTCAGCAAAATGATATAATATCATTTATATCATTTAAGCCTGCAGGACCCTCTGTAGTAGGCAATACAATTTCTATTTGCAGATTAGAAAAAAAATGAGGTACAGAAAAGTTATGTTGCTTGACCATGATCATTACTTGGTTCATGGTAGAAGCCAAGCATGACCCAAAGCCCAGGACTCAGCTGAGTACACGAGAGGCACACATACAGGAAGATGAAGAGCATAATCTGAGCACCGAGAGAATAGCCACTGATAGTCAATATCCTTGAAGCTTCTGGATGGGAAAGTGCTTCTGCAGAGAATAAGTTGCAATCTACCTTCCTATAAACTCCTCTGTCCTCTGGAGACCCACAAAAGCTCTGTATCTACTGGCAACGGCCAATCACTGTTTGCTCTGCCTGCACACTCCCCCAAACCATTCCAAGGGAATCTTCTCACCCACAGTCCCACTACTTATGGGGCTGTGCTCATATTGCAGGGGTCTCCCCTTTATCCCTAGACATAACTGACTCAACAAGGCACCTTACCCAAAGGTTGCTGATCAAGATGCTCTATAAAGATGAGCTGGACCAGTCAGATTATTTCCTTCTCTTTCAGGAACTGTAACTAAGACACACAGAAGGAAGTAGTCAGTCACTGGTGGATACTAATAGTATAAACAGGAGCATTCAGGACAAACTCGGGTTCTGAGGAAGCAAAACTCTCAAAGGACAGAAGGGAATGAAGCACAAGCACAGAGAGAAATAGAGATGAAGAAAGGTAGGGCAGAGCATGTAAGTCTGAGAGAAGCTGTCACCTAGAGACACCCACAATCCAGAACCATCCTTCAGATCCTACCCTTGAAAACTGTATCTGCTGTCTCCACGCAGTAGCCATTAGCTACTTAAATGTAAATTTAAATTGATTAAAATTAAAAATTCAGTTTCATGGACACATTTCAAGTGCTCCATAGTCATGTGTGGCTAACGGCTACCATGCTGGACAACACAGATGAAAAACATTCCCATCATCACAGAGGTCCACTGGGCAGTGCTGTCCTGTGTCTTTACAGTAAAGCCTACTTACCAACAATGTTTAAGTGCAATGAAATACCTCTCTGTTCCTTGTAACCGAATGAATTGGCCAGAACACCCATTAGGTGACTCATCCCTTCATTCATTTAATGTCAAATCTGTACTTTTGTACAGGTGTCTCATGAGTGCTAAGGATACATTTGTAAAATGAACAGAGCCCATCCCTGGTACAGCTTCAGCTATAACCTTCCAAATGCCAGCAAGTCCTCCCCACCCCACTGAGTCTCCTCTCATTTGGGCCAAGTGCAGCCCAGCCTCACTAGACAGCTCTTGAGTGGCAAAGATCCCAGAGTGTCTCCTCTCTGAACCCTTCTCTGCGTAAATTCCAGGTTATAAATATCCCTCTTAAAACTTATAGCCCATAATCATGTATAATATTCTGAAGACCCTACAGAATTCAATGGACTATTATCCCACTGAATACTGAATTTCCATCAATTCACCTTGAGAATGTGTGTACTTCTAAGGAACCAGCCACACTGGTTTGACCTAGTAAGGGATCAAGTTAATAGTGTCTTAGAGTTCTTTATAACAGAAACTGCTCTTCAGCTGGTCCATCCCAAGTTCTACTTATGAAACTGATGGGTATGCCAAAATGCAGATTTCCACATTTATCTTTGTTAAATTATATTCAAGTCAGCAGCAATCTACTAATTGTGTAAGGTTGTTGGAGGGACTGTGTGAAGCCTGACACATGGTTAGTGCTCTTTAAAAAGTGGCTCAGTTGGTTGAGTGTCCACCTCTTGATTTCAACTCAGGTAATGATCCCAGGGTCGTGGGATCAAGCTCCATGTGGAGCTCCACACTGACTGTGGAGTCTGCTTGAGATTCTCTCTCTCCTTCTCTCCCTCTCTCTCTGCTTCCCCCTCCCCCCACCTCCCTAAAATAAAAAAATTAAAAGTTAAAAGTAAATTTTTTAAAAGGTGGCCCTTGATACTCTTAATAATTTCTTTTAGTTGGATGTTTCTCTTTTTCCTCAAGGATAATGTCATAATTTGATTTAACATGTGCTACTGAGCTACCATTATGGAACACAGTGGTCCCAGTTGGGGTCAGGAGAGTCAAAGGTGAAACAGACTTGGTCCCTCCTCTCCTGGAGCTCACTGTTGGATGACAAAAGAACAGAGATCTACATATCCCAAAAAAAGCCTGAAATGAGAAGCGAGTTTTGTTAGGTATGATGAATGATGGGTATGTAGTAGGTAAGAGCACAGACCTCGATCTGAGTGAGCTGGGCCTAAATTCAGCACCGCCTACCAGCTTTGTGACCTTGTGCAAGTCACTTAACACACCTTATTCTCAGTTCCTCATCTGTACAATGTGGATCACCATGGAACCCTTCCCCATGGTGTGTGATGATTCAGTAAGATAACAGACATCAAACTCTAACAGTCAGGCTCTGTTCTTGATGTTTGACTGCTGACAGCTTGTAAGCTCACCCTCCCTCTTTCCCTGCTGCCTCAGCTCTAGGCAAGCTGATAGAAAGCCCAGGCACACCCTCCTTTGGTACCCCTCACTGAGGCCCCACCCACAACCACAATAAAACCCCCAAATTAGTCTCCTTTCCTTGCTCTCACAAGCCATTTTCGGATCAGCTTGAGACACCTGCCCAGCTCACTCCAGAATTCTTCATTACACAAATAATAAATCTTTTTATTCCTCTTGGTGTGTGTGCTGTCATAAATTGGCATCTAAACCAAATGTTGGGTGGGAGTCCATTCTGGCCCTACAGGTGACCACAATATTAGTCAAGTAGCACAAATGCTGCAGACATTTACAGCAACTATGATATATATAAGGTTGATGTCGCCTCACTCTACCAAGCTAACAAGACAATAATTCCCCTTCTAACAATTATATAAAATCATATTTCTCAGACTGAGGCATGCATAACCCCATGGGGCTCTTGAGATATGTCAAGGTATGTGAATCCTATGAGTACAAATTCTATACTACACACACACATATTCAAACTTGATTGGAGAAACACGGCACAGTAAAATTAACAGAGGAATATTACTAAGTATAAGGCAAAATGCCAAGAATGCTTTTAAGATAAAATAGTCTCCCCAGGAATTCCAGGTTTTCAAAAGACACTTTAGCTACAACCTGGAATCTCCAGAGGCACTTATTTCCTCCCCTGTCCTCAGAAACTCCTATATAGAAGTTTGAGAAATCTGGGTGTCTGGGTCTCAGTCAGTTGAGCCTCGGACACGTGATTTCAACTCAGGTCATGATCCCAGGGTCATGGGATCAAGCCCTGCACTCCACTGAGTATGAAGCCTGCTTAAGATTCTCTGCTTAAGATTTTCCCTCTGCTTCTCCCTCTTTAACCCTCTTTCCTGCTCGCTCTCTCTCTCTCTCTCTCTCGAAATTAATTAATTAACTAAGTAATTAATGTTTTAAAAAATGAAGTATGAATGTCCATCAACTGATGAATGGATGAAGAAGATGTGGTATATATACAATGGAGTACTATATGGCAATGAGGAAGAATGAAATATGGCCATTTGTAGCAAAGTGGATGGACCTTGAGGGTGTCATGCTAAGTGAAATAAGTCAGGCAGAGAAGGATAGATACCATATGTTTGCATTCATAGGTCTAACAGGAGAGACCTGGCAGGGGACCATGGGGAGAGGAAGTGGGAAAGAGAGCAGGGAAGAGTGAGGGACACAGATCAAGGGAGACTACTGAATACTGAAAACAAACCCTGGACT